>NW_006921769.1:771797-788228 GCF_000298275.1 Orycteropus afer afer
GAAAGAGGAGGAGGCCTTCAACGAGATGGATTGACATGGTGGCTGTGATGATGGGCTCAAGTATAGCAGGGATTGTGGGGCTGGCGTGGGATCGGGCAGTGTTTCGTTCTGCTGTGTATGGGGTCGCTATGAGTCAGAAATGACTCGACAGCACCTAACAACAACAACAGCACCAAAAAAAAACTTGGGAATAAATCTTAACAGGGACATAAAAGACTTGTACAAAGAAAACTATAGAAGACTACTTCAAGAAACCATAAGAGAGCAGAATAAATGGAAGAACATAGCACACCCATGGATAGGAAGAATGAACATTGTGAAAATGTCAATTCTACCCAAAGCAATCTATACATTCAATGAGATCCCAATCCAGATCCCATCAACTTTCTTTAAGGATATGGAAAAAACAATCACTAACTTTATATGGAAAGGAAAGAGACTTCAGATAAGCAAAGCATTACTGAAGAAGAAGAACCCAGTAGGAGATCTCACAGTCCCAGATCTTAAAACTTAATATTCGTCCAATGACAGACATTTAGAACAATGGAATAAATTGAGTACCCAGAAATAGATCCATTGATGTATGGTCCGCTGATCTTTGACAAAGGGCCAAAATCCATTCAATGGAGAAGAGAATTTTTAACAAATGATGCTGGCAAAACTGGATATCCATTTCCAGAAAAATGAAACAAGATCTGTACCTCACACCATACACAAAAACTAACTCCAGATGAAAAAAAGACTTAAACATGAAACCTAAAACTATACAGTTCCTCAAGAAAAAACTAGGGGCAAATTTATAGTCCCTAACATATGACATAAATAGATTATCAAGTATAACCCAACATGCACAAACAACAGAAGATAAACTAGATGAGACCTTATAAAAATTTAATTTTTATACGCTTCCAAAGACATCTCCAAAGAATCAAAATAGAACCTATAGTTGGGAAAAAATATTCAGCCATGACATATCTGACAAGGGACTTATCTCTAGAATTTATAGAAAACTCCAACACCTCAACAGCAAAAAGACAATCCAATTAAAAAATGGGCCGAATACATGAATAGACACTTCACCAAGGAAGATATTCAGGAGGCCAACAAACACATGAAGAAATATTCACAATCACTGGCCATTAGAGAGATGCAAATCAAAACAACAATGAGACAACATCTTCCCCCAGCACCAGTAGCAAAGTTCAAGACACAAAATAACAAATGCTGGCAAGGATGTGGAGAGATTGGGACTTTCATACAATGCTGGTAGGACTGTAAAATGGTACAACCATTATAGAAAGCAGTATGGTGATTCCTTAAAAAGGTGGAATTAGGAATTTGACTCAGCCATTCCATTGTTGTTGTTGTTATGTGCCGTTGAGTCAGATCTGACTCATAACGACCCCTCCCTGGGTTTCTGAGGTGGTATCACTACGGAAGTAGATTGCCCAACCTTCCATTACTAGGTATATATCTTAAAGAAGTGAGAGCCATGACAAGAACAGACGTAGTCACACCCATGTTCATCACAGCACTATTTACAATACCCAAAAGAAAGAAACAACCTAGGTGCTCATCAACAGAAGAATGGATAACCAAACTACAATACATAACGCACAGTGGAATACTATGCAACTCTAAAGAATAACAGAACGGGCAAAACACCACATAATGTGGATGAATTTGCAGGACATTATACTGAGTAAAATAAGCCAATCACAGAAGGACAAATATTGTATTAGTCCATTATTGATAAAATCAAGGAAAGGTTTAGATAGGGAAGGAAATTTTCTTTGTTGGTTACCAAGAGTCAGAGGGGAAAGAATGGAACATGTTAGATAGTTAGAGACAAGTATTGATTTGGATGAAGAAAAGGGCAATGTACCAAATGTGAGTGATCAACACAGCAGCATTGAGGAAAAGGAAGACATATAGAGTGCGTGGGAGGTACAGACAACAAAGATGAACCCTTTTGCACATACAGTACTGTGTTGTCAGTGAAGGCAAACATTGATATATGGCTAGACAGATGGGTGGACAGGCTGAACTGTTAGGTATGTCCATGCATGGGGACTGTGCCCAAGACCATGTATAGGGTTGGCAGACAATGTTTCTACAAGTGTATTTGTATGTTCTGTAAGAATTCCCAGGTATATAGTAGAGCTGATGAGGGGCAAGGTTGTTGTCACTTCTTGGCCACAGCCAGCTACCCAGAGGGAGCAAGTAGTTGGATCTGTGGGCTCAGGACCATAGTCGCAGGGGTCATCAAGCTCAATTGGCATAAAATACTACACAAAACACTGTTCCATATCCTACTTTGGTGAGTAGTGACAGGGATCTTAAAAGCTTGCAGATGGCCATCTAGATGAAATGATGTGCCTCTCTTCATCCAGAGCAAAGAAGAATGTAGAAAACTAAAGATTTATGGAAACAACTAGTCAAAGCGACTAGTACACCATGTGATCCTCAGCCTATACAACAATGAGAACAGAAGAACTAGATGGTGCCCAGCTATCACTGTCAACCCTGTCAACCACTTGGAGTGGCATCTATGTAGGAGATCCTAGATAGAGTGGGAGAACAACGTGGAATAAAAGTCAGACTCATTAAATTAAAAAAAGAAAAGAAAGAACCAGGTTTGCTGGTCTGATAGAGTCTGATGGAACCACTGAGACTATGGCCCCTATCTGCCCTTCAGGTCTGGAATTGAACCCCCTCCTGTGGCTTCCAGCCAAACAAAAGACAAGCTTATGAGCTGAAAATTTACATTAGGCAGATACACTCCTTGGAGAGATTAATCATGGGAGAATAAAAGAGCTGTGAATCCACAAGGAGATAGACAGGGGGCAGGAGTGCATGGGAGGGAAGGACAAAGGGAAGAGGTAACTATGGGGCGGCAGTGGGAGGGGAGCTGTTGCATTGTGGGAAATTGTAGTTAATGTCATGAGACAGAGTATATGTGAGCTAGTGTAAGGAAAGTGAATTTGCTCTGTAAACTTTCACCCAAATCACATTAAAAATAATAAAAACAAAAAGGTAAAAGTATTGAGACTCATTCACCTCATTTTTACATAAAACTAATACCTCTGTCCAGCACAGAGGCTTCAATTAGACATCATTTCTCCCTCTATTCTTGTATTTTTGAATAAATAATTCTCTTTCATTTCTGTCTCTATTAGTTTGGCAGTTATACTTTCAACTTTTATTATTAAATACATACAACTCAAAGTCTGAAAAAACTTAGAATAATTTATTTTCATCTTTCCCATGGACCTATGTAAGTGAAGAACCAGGAGCTTAACTGTCATTACTTCATGGCCAATATGGTAAACCTATCTCCCATTCTTTTCTCTCTTTCTGCTGTATTCTGATTTCCTCATATCTATTTGCATTCCACTAATTTTCTTTTGAATGGAGTTGCCTGCATTTAATCCATCTGTTGACCTACATTTCAGTGGCTTATTATTATTATTATTTCTGAAATTTCTGGGGTTTTTTTAATATACCTTTTTCACACCTTCCTGCATTAACAAAAAAGAATAAATCAATATTCTCTTCTTGTTTTTAATTCAACTTATTCTATATATTACACATACTTACCCACATGAGAGACAATCAGTTGTTATTCTCCCAGGACTCCCACTGTGGTAGTTAAGTTTGTATGTCAACTTGGTTGGGCCTGGTTGAGTGGCTGGGCAGCTGGATGTAGTTATTCCCCAGGGTGAGATTGGTAATTACTCCATAGTGGGATCTACTGCAGCAGCTGAGTAGCTGCTTTAGGGATGTGGGCCATTTCCAACATGTAAGAGGCAACTTTGAGGACGGCCTCCAGCTAATGGCATGCTTGAATCCTGCATATAGCTGAGTCATTGTTCAGCAGCCTGCCATGTTGCCCTGCTGATTTTGGGACTTTTAATGCAGTTGAATTAGTGGCCTACCATGTGGTTTGGTAATATCAGGACCATGCCTTATCACTTGGTGACTTTGGGTTTGTCAACCTCAGCAGCATGCAACTGCTTGAGTGTAGAGATGCCTCTAGCTTCAGTGGGCCAGGAACAACAGGAAGAGCTGAAGCCCAAGGTCAAGGGGCTTTTACCCAGCCTCTAGTGCCTGGCACCTGGCACTCAGACTTCTAACCTCCAAAATTGTAAGAGAATAAACTCCTGTTTGTTAAAGCCATTCAACCTCTGGTATCTTCTTTTAGAGGGGCACTAGGTAACCAAAACACCCACCTACAGAAATTTACAACTTTACCTGTGATTCCAAATTTGTCCACCCATACCTCTAAGGAGGAAGCTACCAGTTTAATCATTCAGACTTGAAACTTTCTTACATAAATGTTTACACACACACACACACACACACACATGCTTACCACAATTTAAAAGTATATTCTTACTCTTCTCAGTCACTATAATCTACTTCTCCAAAGGACTCACAGATCTAACCAAGTCCTGTATGTTTCTGGCCACATTAGAAGAGTCTGAGTTCTCCCAGGGCAGTTCACTGTCTCCAACACCAACCTTTCTCCAAACTCCTGTTTTCAAATCACATCTGAGACAATTCCATCTCTGGAACATCTTCACCTCAGTGCCATTTGGCATTCAAATCAATGTGGCTTTAATGAATGTCTTCAAATCATCCAGCGGGTCAGCCTCCCCACGCCTGCTGTTTCTCTTAACAGTATCACTATCCTTGGTCCACTCTGCCTTTCACCTCTCTTCTGTCTCTCTCATCTGTTCTCCACCTCACATTCCAATCTCACAGTCAACTAGCCTGTGCCAGACACTCCTTGGTATTCTCTCTAGAATATTGCAAAGAGTTTGTAAACATTCTACCTGGTCCTGCAGTGTTGAAAACTATCCATGGCTCCCCGACCCCCACCCCATCTGCTGAATTTAACACTTAACATCTCTACCCTATCATCAAAGACCAGCACAGCTGCTCCAACCTACTATGCAGCATTACTCCCCCTTTCTATGGTGATATGTCCCCTAGGTTGCAGTAAAACCTCTGGACCTTTCTGCATCCTTCAAGTTCATGTGAATTCTACCTTCTACAGAAAATTCTATCTTAACCCTACACACATCTCTGGCTCATTGGTACACATTCACCCAATGGTCTTCAAATTTGGCTACACATTAAAATCACCTGAGGGTATTTTTTTAAATTACTTATGTTCAGGTATTGAGTCAGAATCTGGTAAGTGTACTAGGCATTAGGATTTTTCTTAAAGCACCCCAGAGTGTTCTATTATTAATTATTCCTTGATGGGAATGCTCCCAATTGTTGTGGCCAATAACAAAACCAGAGTGGTAGAGTGTTGTGTTTTGTAATCTTTGCTTTTGTGCTTATCATTATGAGAGTCTTATCTGTTCCCTGAATTATGGAGGCAACCTCATGGGGCAGTTTCCTGCTTGCTTTTATGAAGAGAGTCCAGGTATAATGCTCTACCACGTATGAAGCCAGCAGCCTCAATACCATCTCTGCACTGATATTGAAACCCCATGCCCTTGTTGCAAATTAATGTAAGACAATGTGGTCCTTCAGCAAACATACACACACACACACACACACACATACATATACATATATTATATATATAATATACTTTTGCTAAATACTGTGATCTTCTTAGATAGAGGTTAGGCATCAGAAGATAACACACACACACACACATACACCCTACCTATTTAATTCCAGTACTATATCAGAATGAAATCAAGTCGTGCACCAAATACTGATCCCAAATCCCCCCCACCAAAAAAAAAAGAAAGCAAAAAGAAACTGATTAACAAACAAGTACAAAACTAGTTGCATACTTGTTGTATTTGCCTTATAGCACCTTGCATGAAAAGCTTGCTGAAAAATGGATGCAATATTCTTATGGCAGAGTCCAAACCAAATTCACTGCTATTGAATCAATTCCAACTCATAGCAACTTCCATTGGGTGTTCAAGGCTATAAATCTTTACAGAAACAGACTGTCTCATCTTTCTTCCATGGAGCAACTGGTGGGTTCGAACCACCAACTTTGGTTAGTAGCCAAATGCCTTAACCACTATACCACCAGAGCTTTTTATGGCAGGTTAGCCATTCTTATAGTCAGACCAGGTGACAGGATCATTCATGAACTATAGGAACAGAGGACCGATGGTGCTGTAGACCTCAAACATTACAACTATGGCAGAAGTCTACTGGGATACTTGGATTTTTATACATTGTACTTGTACAATGTTCCTAATCCAACATCTCTTTTGACCAGTACTCATTCTACCAAGAGGAAATTGTTTCTAATCCCTTATGCTAATCAACAAACCTTCTGTTGAAGATTTTGATCATGATATTTGAAGTGCTGAGCACCCACCTCTAATGGTAAAGATTTCTAATGAGGATGTTTCAAATACTAATTAACCATATCTGTCTTTATATGTGTCAGCTTTATTTTTTCATATTGCAGAAAATTATCTTCATATAGCAGGAAAGATTGCTACCAGAAGCTCCTAGTATTTCACTCCAACACCTTCATGAGCAGAATGGGAAAAGAATTTCTGCCTTTCAGTCTCAGCTTGAAAATTCCAGTGTAAGATATTCCTCTTAAATGTAGTGTTTAGAATCCAGTTACCTGATGTGGGTCAAACATCAACAAGAAGACATGACTCATGCCATTAAGATAGTCAACCTTATTTTGTTAACATGATTGCAGGTGCTTTAGCAGCTATTGTCTGATGTTGATCTTTTAATCACCTGTTTATTTTTCAAACATACACACTCAGGGTAGGGATCCTCCATTCTGTAATTGCAGAATTAATTTTTAGACTTAAATTTAGGGTTTAGATGCATTCATTTCACATTTAATCTTGCAACTTTCCCTATATAATGCCCAAGTTTTATTTTGTTGTTGTTGTTTAAAAAAAAAAAAAAAAAATTCTGCCATCTGGATGAACAGATGGATGGATGGATAAAACATCTAGCATCACGACACTCAGTAGACCACGTTTTATAGTCAGCAGTGCTGTCCTAAAACTATTTCAAGCTCTGGTCTCTTCTTCTATTATCCCCCTACCCTTGCCTCACTTTCTCACTTTTTTGAATATTGCACACTGTCTCCACTAGCAGTCAAGCAATTGCAACTGTAAAGTTTATTGTGAAGAAATAGTAATTTATGAAATGGCACCCTAGTGGCCTGGAATATTACTGGCCCCCAATGAAGCTGACTCCCTTCCGGGGAGCAACTTATGCAATAGGGGAAGCTGATTCAACACATTTCTGATTCTGTGTCCTCTCCTGGTGCTGGGTATGTTATAACCAACTCTGCTAAGTGATCGAGTTTCATGGCACATGTAATGATAGCACAGCAGGACTTCAGTAAACAACAAAAATTAGAGGTCGTGAGGGAAAGCAAACAATTATGGAAAAGTCAAGGATCTTGGAGAAGGGGTCCTTAAGGCAGAAAATTCTTTCTGTTTCAGGCTTGAGCCTAGGGAACCAAATACAATGGCCTATTATACAACTTTCCAGTAGTAATGGACTTTGGCCACTACCATCTTGGGAATATTTGTACCACGCAATCATGAAAGGAATTCAACCAACAATTAGTCCCTGCAGCCATCCTGTCATTTTATGCTGAATAATAATAATAATATAATTCATTATGCTGATTTCAAAAGTCTTAACATACAATGAGTTCTTTAAAAAAATAAACTCACTCTAGTTCCTAGCAAAATAAAACATGATACGGGGCATAGTATTAGATTACTCATCTCTCAAAAGCTCTTGAGGGTTACAGTGTTATTCCACTGGATATCTGAATCTATAGTTTCTACTAAATGAGTTATCTCCCTAGAGATGAATTTAACAGGTGCAAAATATTTGACTACCTTTTTCTAAAACTTTAACATCTCCTTTATGTATATTTAAACCCTTTAACAATCTCTTGGGAGCTCTGGTAGCATAGTGCCTATGGCACTTGACTGCTAGCCAGAAGGCTGGTGGTTCAAACCCACCAGCCACTCCTCAGAAGGAAGGTTAGGCAATCTACTTCCACAGTGATACCACCTCAGAAACCCGAGGAGGGTTCATTAAGAGTCGGGTCTGACTTGATGGCACATAACAATAACAACAATCTCTTTATATAATTGCCCATAAGGCAGGGGGGAAGCCTACAAAATCAATCAGAGTTCTCTTTTTAGCATCTTTACTCTTGATATCCCTTCCTTGCCAAAAACCCTCCTTCTCCAACCCAAACTGTGCTTTCATTTTATCTTCACTTATTCACATAAGGGAAATTGGCTTCTCAGGGTGTTGCTGCTTGATCCACACTTTTAGGTACTAAAGATTATTACATGCCTTTGTGCTGATATTTTGAATAGTTTCCTAATGGATCTTTTATGTTTGTAAAATGCTAGCCAAATTTCCTTCCAAGGAAAGAAGAAATTGCCTCTTCTGCCTCGATTCTCAATTATCTTCTTCATCGTCTTCAGAAGTAGTAACAAGGACCTGGAAAAGTCAGTCATTGTGTGTAGGTCGGAGAATTCCAATCCAATTAGACTGTCAGCTCTAGCTCTGACATAGTCCCCTTACAATCCTCTCTCAGGGGGTTAGTTATGAAGTGGAGTCCTTGAGTGGTTAAAATGATTAATGTGCTCAGCCGTGAAACAAAAGGTTGGAGGTTTGCATCCACCCAAAGGCTCCTTGGAAGAAAGGCTTGGCAAACTACTTATGAAAAATCAGCCATTAAAAACTGAATGGAGCACAATTGTACTTCGATACACATGGGGTCCCCATGAGTCACAATCAATCCACAGAACTGCTAGGAGGCTGTACAGTGCCTGAGCTGTGGGAGCCTTCCTCAGTAGCAAACATATGCATATACAAGTCTCTGGTGAGAGAAGTGATTACCAAAGCTGTACTGTTTTTTTCTGTGTATGTAATTATGGTTGGGTTTGGGGTGGAGGGAAATCTGTAATTCAGAAAATCACAAATCACAAATCAGCAAATCTTCCAAAAAACGTTATCTCTTTTCCCATAGGTAGTGAAGAATTGTAAGTTCTGGTTTGATTTCAGTTCACTGGAATCCCGTTCAAAAAGATAGAGGTCAGTTTTACTATGTTAAGATTAAATGGCTTTTGTATTATTTGTTAAGAAATATAAACAGAAAATAAACAAATACAAAACCTATGCTGACCTAAGTAACAATTTGCCTTGACTTCAATAGATGTAATTTGAAGGAGCTGATAAAGAAACTAGGGTTCCTTAGAGGCCTCCACGTAATTACAAAGGAAACACTCCAGAAAACTAAAACGGCAAATATATTTAAGGTAATTCCCTGTGAATAGACTTTGGCTGCCATCATTCATTTTATTATTGCTTTTCTAAATTGCTTTCTTGCTGCTCTCTACCAGAGCCTCGAATCAATCTCTAGGCAGTACTGTGAGGACTTGTCCAAAGTAATGACACCTGGCATGCAGCTGTAATTGTTTCATGTGCAGGACATGGATGTTATGATAGGCACTAAGTTTTTTCTTCATTAAAGGACTGAATCTCATAGTAGGGTTTAAGCACAAAAGAGGGCACCTTGCAGTAAACATTTTAGTTTAAATAGAATTTCTCCAAAAAGCAGGGACACAAGGTCACCTCATTCTGGGAATGAGAGGTGGCAGGCAGACTTCTGGAACACTGTGTCAGTTATTAGTGGATTGCCACGCAGCCTCATATCCACCTTTCCTACCAAGCTCTGCAATAATGGAGCTGAATTCTATACATATCTGCCTGTTTCAGCTGGACCAAGTGTTAGGTATTGCCAGTCAAGGGACACAGGAGAGGGAGAAAAAGGTTTCTCTTTCCAGTTCTCTTCTGGTATGCTCAACTTGTGGGCAAGGTGTGTTCAGTTCTTTTCAATAGTTCCTAGAGGTCAACAGCTAGTGACACCTTCCTGTGAGTAGCTTTCCTAGTACAAACCCCCTGAAGACGTCACAGTGGGGTGTCCATGACTGTGTACCTGATTGTTACTGGCTTCCCAGCATCCTTCACCCTCAGGCAGCTTCCTAGGGGAATGACACTTGTACAGCACCTTCCCGTGAACACATTTTCTACACCCCCTACTCCCTGTAGGCTTCACTCCAGAGCCATATGGGGGCTTCTCCTCCTAGCTTAACCTGCACCCCTGCGGCCGGTAGAGTTCCAAGAAACAGTACCTCAGCGTGGATGGCTTCCCTGTCAGCGGTCCAGAGAGGAGATTTCCAGCTAGTCCAGCCAGGTGAGCATCACAGAGAACTTGCACCTACAAAGCCAAGATTATGCCCTTTCCAGGAAGTCTGGATCTCAGATCTGAGAGGGGTAGTCTTTCCCTTGGGTATTCAATCTCAGCCCCAACTGGGTAGCTGCTCCCTATATCTGTTATTCCTGTATTTGTTAACATTCTTTTTCTCTTATTAGCCAACCCTCCATCACTAAAATCTCCTGCTAATTCTTTATGGTCATGGGGCAGTAGTGATATGTGTGGTACAGTGGTGGACTCCTCACCTTCCATGTGAGAGATCTGGGTTCCATTCCAGCCAATACACTCATGTGCAATGGCCCCATCTCAATTGATCTATTGGGATGTTGCAGGACTCAGCATCATTTTGTTCTGTCGTGCAAGAGGTCACCATGAGTAGTGTGCCAGTTTGATGGCAGCTACCAACAATTGTAGTTTCTATCTTTTTATTGGACCCTATGTGATACAATCTCTCAATGGAGACAGAGAGAGAAGGGACCTCAGCCCTTCACAGAAAGAAGCCATGCTTTGTCCCTGAGCATTTCTGCTCACTTGCCCTTCTTCCTAAGACCACCCTTACCTCCCTTGACTACTCTCTGCACATGATATCACTGCCTCAAACCTATTGAACACTGACAAGTTCCTAACTTCCCCACTCCAAGGTTTCTCCAAGCCCCTACCCATAGTAGATATATCTTCTTTGGGAGGTAAGTAAGAAAAACCACTTTAATTTCTACATGAAATGCACTGTGCCTTGACCTTTAAAAAAAAATTCACAACTTGATATTTTGGAACAGATACTTGAATAAAGACTTTGACTTGATCAATATTGCAAATTGCCAACCTAGTGAAAGTCCCTGAAAATCATGCTGAGAAAAAGCAGAAAGCTGTTCATAGCGTGAAAGTTAGTCAGGAATGCCTGAATTGCATTGGACAGCATCACAGCCACAATGGCCTGGTTTTGACACTCTAATCCATCTCAGCCAGGCAAACAGAAAATCAGTGATCATTATATAATTTCCCAGTTCATGACCAGAGTGGTGACAAATTGACCTCCATTGATAACTATAAATAAAAGAAATGCACTGTAAGGCGTGTCTGTGTTCCAGCATAGCAGAGTCTGAAATGTACACGACAGTTATTTCTTTGATCTGATTGCTGCATTGACCTTTATCCTCTTGTCACAAATAGGAATATACTCCAATTACTCTTTTAGGTGTTGGCAATTTTAATCTCAGTTGAAAGAGAGTGATTCACCTGAAAACTCAAAATCTAAACACAAAATATGTAATAACCAATGAACTTTTAATAATTTTCATTTATAGTGGAGTCTATCTTCTTAAAAGAGTCTTGTTGAAATGACAGACTAGCAACTGAAAACTAATAAGGGTACTTGGGAGGCACAAACAATTGGCCCTCAAAGGAGCTCTGGTTGCACAGTGGATAAGGCATTTGGCTGCTAACTAGAAGGTCGGCAGTTCAAACCTAAGAGCTGCTCCACAGGAGGAAGATGAAGCAATCTACTTCCATAAAGATTTGCAGCCTTGGAAACCATATGGGGGTCACTATGAGTCAGAATCAACTTGATGGTGGTGGATTTGGTTTATTGACCTAAAAATGGCAATTCAGATCTACTCAACAGCACCTGGTGATCTGCTTCTGTGATAATTACAGCCAGGAAAACCCTGTGGAGCACAGTTCTGCTCTGTGCCATGTGGGGTTGCCTCACCGGGAGTCAAAATCAACTTGACAACAATGGGTTTGGTCTCTGTTCTGGTTACCTAGTGCCACTCTGACAAGTGTATACCACAAATAGGATGGCTTTAACAAACAGGAGTTTATTCTCTTACAGTTCAGAGGCTTTAAGTCCAAGTTCAAAGTACCAGGCTCTAGGAGTTGGGTGAAAGCCCCCTGACCTTGGGCTTCAGCTCTGCCTCTTGCTCCCAGCCCACTGAACTACAGGCATCTCTTCCCTCAGGCAGCTACTGGCTGCTGAGGCTAAAGAGCCCAAGGTCAACAAATAACATGGCACAGTTCTGATGTTACCAAACCACATGGCATGCCATTAATTTACATCCACTAAAAGTCCCAACTGGGAAGGAAGGTTGGGCAATCCTACTTCCGTAGTAATACTGCCTCGGAAACCCAAGGAGGGGTCGCTATGAGTCGGGTTTGACTCGACGGCACATAACAACAACAACAACAACAACAAAAGTCCCAAGGTCAGCCGAGCATGGCAGGCCGCTGAACAACAATGGCTACATGTAGGGTTCAAGCATGCCACAAGCTAAAGACCATCCCCAGAGCTGTTTCTTATATACGGGAAGCAGACCACATCCCTAACTCAGCTTCTCATATTGGATTCCACCATGGAGTTGATTACCAGTCTCATCATGGGGAATACTACATCCAGCTGCCCAGCCACTCAACCAGGCCTAGCCAAGTTGACACGCAAACTTAACCACCACAGTATCTATAACAATAAAAAAGGAGTCCTACTTCATGATGTATGTAACAAACATTACTCATTACTCCCTAGCACTTTACAAGATAGAACAAGATGATTAACAGAAATAGCTTTAAAAATAGTTTAAATTCACCAACTCCAAATCTGTAATTATGGAGCAATTGAAGACATAGCCATGATCTCTGATGACAACAAGAAACAGGGAGGAGACACACAGAAGATGAAATGGGCCCTTGGTAGTACCTGGCAATAACACTTATTTCCTCAGTCTGTTCCTTCTCCTACTCTCCTGAATGACAATTTCACAACTTGAGCTCACTCCTCAAACCTGCAACACTTCCCCCATCCTGACTCGCAGCTGATGATCTTGATGCCTATTTCACAGAGAAAATGGAAGTGTCCAGAAGACAACTTCTCAGATTCCTACCATCACCACATAGCCACTTGCTAGCATCTGCACCCACATCCATTAACTCTCTTCTAGTGCTAGAGAAGAACTATCCATGTAAACCCAGTCCCGCAATTTGTGAACAACACCCCAGCTTCTCTCATCTACTAAAGGATAGAGCTCTCCAGCAATTCTCTCCTCACCTGCAACAGAATTTCCTTTTTTGGGCGATTTCCCAAAACAGTAAAGCATTCTATTATTTTCCCTGGGCTTGGAAAACAACCTTCCCTTGATGACAACACTTTTCCTACCAGCTATTACCCTATTTTTCTGATCTTCATAAGCAAAACTTTATCAGTGTTTTCACATATTTTCTATCCATTTCTTCCTATGCATTACTTTCACATAGTGCACTTTTTTTTCTCCCAGCCTCTCTTACACACTCTTTTCAAACTAGCATTTTTCCCCACCATTCTTTCAAATCAGCTTGTCAAGAACATTTATGATCTCCATGTTGCTAAATTCAAAGATTAATTGTCAGCCCTGCTTTTACTTGAACATTTGACAGATTATAGCTGATAGGTTGGTACAGTGGCTATTCCTTCCTCCCTGGTACACTTTTTTCACTTTCTGTACGCCACACTCTCTGAGTTTTCTTCCTTTCAGTTTCTTTTTCTCCTTTTTCTTGACTTCTTAAAAGCTGGAGCGCTCTACATCTGTTTTTGGCCCTTCATCCCTTTCAATCCATATTCATCCTTTGGTGACCATATCCAATTTCATGGCTTTTAAGATGCTAATGAGTCCCAAATGTACATCTTCAACTCAGACCTCTCTCCTGAACTTCTGAGTCACATCTCATAACTACCAATTAACATCTCCATTTGGAAGTCAAACAGACGTTTCAAATCTAGCATACCTAACATTAATATGCTCACCAGAAGGTTGGCAGTTCAAAACCACCAGCCACTCCTTGGAAGAAAGATTGGGCAATCTACTTCCGTAGTGATACTGCCTCAGAAACCCAAGGAGGGGTCGCTGTGAGTCACAATCCACTCGATGGCAGTGAGTAACATTGATAATGTGTGTGTATGTATGCTTGCTCTCTACCACCTCACTCCCAACCTTCTCTCCCTGAAATCTTTTCCATCTTAAACCATGGCAAATTTATACTTCCAGTTTCTCCAGCAAAAATCTTTGGAATCATCCTAGAATCTTATGTTTAACTCACACCTCATATTAAAACCATCAGAAAATACTATTTGTTCTACCTTCAAAATAATCCACTGGCATTTTGCTTGTGAATTTTTGCCATCAAATAAGTGGCAGGCGTGACACATCCCTGGCACTTCCTCCCGGCAATTTCTCTCCTTCAGCTGGAGTATTTTCAAAATAATAGTAGAAGAGAGAAAGCTAATGAGTAAAAGGGTATGGCGTGGGCGTGGTACTCTAATTGCTTCTTGGAGTTTCTTTGTTTTCAAGGAAGTTATGCTTAGAAACACAAACACTTAATGAAGAAAAATGAGAAGCAGAATAAGACCGGAGCTCTCCTACGATGGTTTAATTTTATGTTCTGTACGGGGTCTATGACATTTTCAGTGCTTAATGATTACTCATTGATACAAATTATACCAGCTTACATTAATATAATAGCTTACAATGTGCACTATATTGCTATGTGCATTTACTATTTACAGCAATCCTACCAGCTTCTGAAGTCCTTGTGAGTTTGGTTTGGGCTTAACATTGATATGGGACTTATTGCTTTGCATTTGCTAAGATTAGCACAGGGCCTGACACACAGTGGTCACCCAGGAAATGTTTGATAAATGGTTGAACCCACTGAAAGAGGCTTCTTATCATCACTTTATGATTAAAAAACAAAACAAAACTCAGATGGAGTGACTTCTCCAATTTCACTGAACTAATAATTAGAAGTAAGCCTGTCTTCTAATTCCTAAGTTAGAGCTCTTTGCATAAATCACAATGTATTTTTTACTTCAAAGTGAGTTATGAAATCTCTAGAAAGTAGAATTTAACATATTTCAGCAACAATCTAACACATGATTACAGTTACACTGAGAATAATGTTCCTTGTTGGTTTTGCATATATGCCTTTAATTATGTTCAGGAATTTCCCTTCTATTCCTATTTTGCTGAGGATTTTTATCAGGCAAGAGTGTTGAACCCCAATGTTAATCTGAGTGCCTACTATGTGTAAGACTTGATGCCAGGCTCTTGTAATGCAACCCAAACTAGTAAGACTGCATTACTGTTATCAATGTTTATTATCTAGTTCAGCAACACAAATCACTATGATGTTTGGTAAAGGTCTATGCTACCAAAACAAAGCTAAATGTTGACACTGTAATTTGAATGAGATCATACTTTTTTATGTTTGCACCAAATTCCCACCGAATGTGAGAATTTTATGGGGCCTTCTGAAAGATAGTCATATCATCTCTAATTGAATACTTCCTTAGGATAGCCCACTCAATGTTGGGGTTTTTCATTTCTTAGAAAGATATTCCTAGTGTCTATTGAGTTTCTACTATCTGTCTATCAGCAATTTCTACTCAATGTTCTGAACTCTGTTCTCTGGACTAGCACAGACTACATCTAATCTTCACTCATACACACTGAAAGCTCTTTAAATATTTGAAGACTCCTTTCATGCATTCCCCATGGTTATTTTCAACCATGCTATTTGTGACATGCCTCATCACCCTGATCCTCACCCTCTGAATCCACGTTAGATCATCAAAAGCCCTCTTAAAAATGTATTTCTCAAAATTTAATATAATTCCTCAGGAATGGTCTGCAAATCCAGGATGTGGAGGCTGTTGCTTCTCTGTAAATGATCTCCCTAGTTGAGTTGACAGAGTTTAAGAATATTTCCCTTTTTACCTTAAATATGTTGCATAATGCAGAGTATATTAGATATATGGTTAATTAAAGAACATTTCTTTTTTTTAATTTACAGAAACTTTACCCAGAAAGCTGCACCAAACTTGTACACTTGCAATTTTTTTAAAATCGTAATGAAGAACTTAATAATTTTCCTTGTTTAAGTTCATCTTCAAGAGTTCCGGCAAGATGGTGGACTAGGCAGAAGGATTGCACAGACCCTCTTCAACAAAGAAAAGAGAAACCAATTAACACAGACACAGAAGATAATAGTGGACCCCTGAGCCTTGAAGGGAAGGATACAGAATTGGACTAAACCCCAATTAGCAGAAGAATTTGCATGGAAATACCAAAAAAAGGAGACATACGGAGCTGCGGTCTGACAGCGAACGGAGTGACCCTGACAGTACAGGC
>NW_006921769.1:801970-811867 GCF_000298275.1 Orycteropus afer afer
TTGAACCGCCAACCTTCTGGTTAGCAGTCAAGTGCCTTAAGCACTATGCTACCAGAGCTCCTAAAATAGGACTTATTTTATTCAGTTATTTATTTTGCTTATAGATCTCAACACCCTCACACTGTTCAGGGCTTTAATCCTGAACTACCATTTCTCACCCATCTTGCACAATGCTTCTTGAATTGTTAGCTTTTAATCTCATAATTTCTCTTTCAGTGGTGTCACTTTACACCTTGTATTCAACAGATGATATCTTCTTTTCATCTTAAATTTTTGCTTTCCTTCTCAACTCTAAGTAGGGTCTCAGACTACTCAACCCACAGCAGCACTTGGTAAGATCACCATATTATTCACCTCAGCCTTGAGACCTCATATTCCACTGGGTTTGTCCCAGTAGAACCCATTGAATACTTGATACTGCTATTAAATTCTCCTCATGTTTTGTACCACTGAGTCTATTCCGACTCACAGTGACCCCAAAGCCCTCCTGAAATTCACTGTTTGTATAACCGAACTTCTGCCTTGGTTTCTGATTGCTAGCCACTTACCTGCAGGAGCTAGTTCTCCTTCCATTCCCCTTAGCTGTTGTTTGGGATCATGTTTAAACTGGTACAATCCTTAGTATGCCACCAACCTCATTCTGAGTATCTCCTTTACATGAAAGTTTTAGTGACCACATTTCACCCACCAGATTAGAATGCCATCAGCATTGATAGCCCCTCAATCAAGACCAGGTTTACAGTGTCCTTTTGGACAGACATCTGGATTGCAGCTCTCTCTTTTCTGAAACTAGTTTTACACCTAGGTCATTCCTCACATTCTGGCTCCACCCCTACTCCCAGCTTTCCATCTGTCATAATCTGCCTGTTTATGCCTCAAATACACCAGTTTATCTCACTCTAAAGCCAAACTTCTTCAAACTTCTGGCATATCTTTGACTTTTACATGTGTCATATAGAACTAGTTGTCTCACTGTGTTTGTTGATTGATTAAGTCCCTTTTCTTTTGCATTCAAGTGGTGAACAACAAAAACAAATCTTGAACTGTGTCAACTTGCTTGAGACCTCCCTCTGATTTTAAAAATGATCCACTAACATTGTTTGAGTATTCACTTAAGCTTAAGCATGATAATTAAATTCACATTTCACAATTTTTGTCTTAAGAAACAAGAAAGATGTGGTCAAATATTTACCTAATTTAATGTAATATCTTTGACAATCTCCCAGGCCTCCAATACTACTTTTAAAGAGACAGCAAAAAGAAAATGAGACTCATTTGACATGTGAATTCATAATCATGCTCAAAGATTTATGTTATTGCAGCTACAAATAGGTGGGAACAGCCTTGGATTATTCCAATGGTGGCACATAATTTACACATGATACCTGTTCTGGTTCCCTACTGCCACTCTGACAGGAATATACCACAAACAGGATGGCCTTAACAAGCAGGAGTTCATTCTCTTACAGTTTGGAGGCTGTAAGTCCAAGTTCAAAGGGCCAGGCTCTAGGGGCTGGATGAAAGCCCCTCAACCTTGGGGTCCAGCTCTGCCTCCTGCTCCTGGCCAACTGGAGCTAGAGGTATTTTGTCATTCAGACAGCTGCTGGCTGCTGAGGCTGACAAGCCCACAGTTGACAAGTAAAAAGGCACAGTCCCAATGTTACCAAACCACATGGCAAGCCATTAATTTAAGTCCGTTGTAAGTCCCAAGGTCAGCAGAGCATGGCAGGCTGCTGAACAACGACATGGCTACTGGCAGGGTCCAAGCATGCCATAGGCTAAAGACCATTCCCAAGGCTTTTCCTTATATACAGGAAGCAGACCACATCCCAAAGGTCAGCTGCTTGTGGTAAATCCCACCATGGAGTTGATTGCCTGTCTCATTATGGGGAATAACTACCACCAGCTGCCCAGCCACTCAACCAGGCCCAGCCAAGTTGACACACAAACATAACCACCACAACACCTATATTACAGTTCAGTTGTCAGGATTAAAGTATATGTAAAGCAAATAGAATTTAAGCATTTAACAAAGGTAAGATCCCTTTCTCTTTACCCTCTTCTCCCAAACATTGATCTAAAGCTTCTTCTACTATTCATTTTCCTCCTTAAGATTTGGTTTACTGTTCTTTATGATAGAATGAACTTTTTATCAAATATCTTGATTGCCTGCCATAATTTGCTTTTATTATCTTCCAAACTGATCTAATTATGTATCAATTTCCCATTTTTTTTCAGGCATAGATAAACCTAAGAAAAATATTAAAATTGGTATAAGCTCCTTGGTAAGTGTCATGAAGTGTCCATATTAATGCTTTTATGAATATCCTACTTTCCTTCAATTAAGCATATTTATTGCACTAAATCAATAGTATTATCCTAAAATATACATGCCTGTACTGTTTCTCTAGTGTTACTATAACAGACATATCACAAGTGGATGACTTTAATGAACAGGGATTTATTCTCTTACAGCTTAGGAGGCTAGAAATCCAAGTTCAAAGTGCCAGCTTTAGGGGCTGGGTGAAGGTCCCTCAACCTTGGGCTTCAGCTCAAGTTGATTATCAGTCTCATCATGGGGAATCACTACATCCAGCTGCCCAGCCACTCAAAACCAGGCCCAGCCAAGTTGACACAAAACCCTAACTACCACCATTCCCTTTCCACTGGGGGATGGAAGGTTGGATAGGATGCAGATAAACAGTAGCACTCAACATTATCTGAAAGGGTTTACAAATATTCTTCCCTCCACCAGACTGTTTTTCCCAATTACTCTCTTTAATGGTTATTCCTGAGTCATATCATCTGTGAACTCTCAGGCATCTTTATATAGAGATATTTAGTTAGCACTACCCCTTTGCTACTATTTTGGGTACACTGTATATCTACACTCATATGTGTAGCTTATTAATAAATATAATTTCCATTTTCCAAACACCTTCTGAAGTCATCCTTTGCTGACTTCCACATATTACAGGATCAACACTCAGGACTAGCTTTGTCTGTCCTGTCCCTTTTGCTCCTCAAAGCCTCTCCCTTGTTGTCAGGAGGAGCTCTGGTAGCATAGTGGCTAATGCACTTGACTGCTAACCAGAAGGCTGGTGGTTCAAACCCACCAGCCACTCCTCGGAAGGAAGGTTGGGCAATCTACTTCTGTGGTGATACCACCTTGGAAACCCAAGGAGGGGTTGCTATGAGTCAGATCTAACTCAATGGCAGTGAGGTTCCCCCCCCCTCAGTATTCTAAGGTGGCACCTGCAATAGACCATCTATCTCATACTTCATCCTTATAAAGCCATACTTCTCATTCATGGAAGCATAAAACCAACCTAGAAACCTACCTCAATGCCAACATATTTACAGTAATAACAGAAAGCCCCATCCCCCGATACTCTCTTCCTTTCTTGGTAATACTTGGAAAATGTGTACAGGAATTCTTGAGATATTGTTTTATTTAATTCCCTTTGAATAATTCACAAGGTATATATTTTAGAAAATATAAGAGAGAAAAGTAGAAACGTGACAGGATTTAAGAAAAAACATTGGGGATAATTGGAGCCTTTAACACGGCACATTTCAGTGAGCCAGGTTCACAACTAGTCTTTTCCAGTGGCCGTTACATGATGCTTCCCAATCACCTGATGCTTCCTAATTACAATCAATCACAGAGAAGCTTTGGAACAATCGAGAAACTCTTATGCCCTATATGTAAATTAATCTGTGCAACAGATAGCACACAGGACTATGAAAAAGTAATTTTCTAGAAGTGTAACATTTATAATAGGCTAATTTTTTCATTGTACGCTTTACACAGTTTTACTGACTAGTAGAATCCATTTCTAAAAAGCCACCAATAACAACAAAAGCAACTAATAAATTTAAAGATAAATTTGTGTATCTTAAGCAGAAAATACAAATTCTATTTATGCACATACTGGAGATGGGAAGAAAACCAATAGAATTAGGCTTGAGAAGTTTAAAATTAAGAGGGAAGATAAACTGGAAACAGCCAGGTGAGACATGGTGATTCTAAGCCATATTAAGGATTTTGGACTTGGTTCTAATGTAAATAGCAAACCACTGGGGGGATTAAGCAGGGAAGTGGCGTGATCAGATTTACTTCTTAAAGCATATTCCTCTGGCAATAATATGGAGACAGAATGGAAGAGCAAAAGCTTATGTGAAAACACAGGTTGGGAGAATGATGCTATAACTCAGGTGATAAAACGCACTGCTGTGGAGCCAATTCAACTCATAGTGACCCCGCCTTGGGTTTCCAAGGCAGTATCTCTATAGATGTAGATTGCCCAGTCTTCCTTCCAAGGAGTGGCTGTTGGATTCGAACCACCAGCCTTCTGGTTAGCAGTCAAATGCCTTTGGCACTACACCATCAGAGCTCCCAACTCAGGTGATGTTGTTGTTGTTGTTATGTGCCGTCTAGTCAGACCCGTCTCATAGCAACCCCTCCTTGGGTTGCCGAGGCAGTATCACTACAGAAGTAGATTGCCCCATCTTCCTTCCGAGGAGTTGCTGGTGGGTTTGAACCTCCAGCCCTCTGGTTAGCAGTCCAGTGCCTTAGGCACTACGCTACCAGAGCTCCCAACTCAGGTGATAGTGGCTTGTTATTGCAGAATGGTTAAAAACACAGGGTCTGAAGTCAGGTTGACTAGATGCTAATTGTTTTATCTGCGTTGGTTACTCTTGTTTGAGTCTTAATTTCCTGTCTGTAAAATGAAGATCATACTGTCATCCACCTCACCCAGCAATTGCGATGGTCCAATGAGAACCAAAAAACCAAACCCACCACTATTGAGTCGGATCCCACTCATAAAGACCCCTCCTTGGGTTTCCGAGGCAGTGTCACTACAGAAGTAAATTACCCAACCTTCTCTCTCAGGAGTGGCTGGTGGGTTTGAACCACCAGCCTTCTGGTTAGCAGTCAAATGCCTTAGGCACTACACCACCAGAGCTCCCAAGAAACAGAGTAAGTAGCCAAATGTTTGCTATTGTTATTATTGTTATTAACTGCTGCAGCCTTTTTTCCTTCTTGGATGTTTATCATTCCAGTGTCTTTCAAGGAATTGTGAATAGCATCCTGCAAGTTAAGGGAGACAGGAAAGAGGCCAGCAGATAAGCAGCAATGGGAATATTAGGTCCAATACCACATTAAATCAAACAAAGAACATAATTGCCTATGACTCAAGCAAGGATGGGAAATCGTGTTGCAATTGAAGTGTGTGAGCAAAAGGCAGACTGAGAGCAATCAAAGAAAGATGTAGGCAGGCAGCAGGGGGAGGAAAAAAACACAGTATCAGTGCGCCAAGAGGCACTCATCTGCTGGAGTCCTGGCTCACTGTCATCACACAAGGAGGATAAACAAGAACACTGGCCCTACTCTCGGGCTGCAGCTGCCCTCTCTGTGAAAGCATAGGCACATTAACCCTCCTTAAATGAAAGGGGTGGAAGAAGCTGTTTGTTTATAGCCTACTCCAGAGGGCAATAAGTGCCTGCTATCGGAGGGAGAAAAAGAACCACTTACAAATAACAAGACTGCTGTTGTCAATAAATAAAATTCTGAAGACACAATCTTGTTAGATATTATCAAGACTGAGAGCTCAGTGTTTCCAAGCTCCCCAACAGGGTTGTTTGCCAATATTTATAAATTGAATATAGTTACAGAGAGAGAAAAAAAAAAAAAAGATAAACTAATTTGCAAAATGAAGTAAGTGGAAGTCAAGAGCAAGAAAAGAAAGTCTACCTGACTGCAAGCTTCCTCAGCAAGGGCAGAGGTTGAGAGACTCACCTGGTCAATGTTCTTCCCTTTTGATACTCCATGAACTCAGCTGAGAAGAGTGCATTTAATGCCATTTGAAGGAAGTACTTTGATATCATCTCAGCAAAGCACATTAGAGCAGGCAATTGGAAAGGCTGACATAAGATGAATTTAGCAACTTTCAGAACTAAGAAGTATAAGATGTCTTCGGATGACTAGCTATAATTGATTACACTTCATTCCCATACTAGAAGATTTCAGTGTCTCCACATTTCTTGCCAGTTGTTGTTGTTGTTGTTGTTGTTATGTGCCGTCGAGTCAGCCCTGACTTGCCAGTTACAAGCTCCTTACTCTGATTTTGAAACACCTTCACTTTCTCTGGTGGCATAGTGCCTAAGGCATTTGACTGCTAGCCAGAAGGCTGGCGGTTCAAACCCACCAGCTACTCCCCTGAAGGAAGGTTGGGAAATCTACTTCCCCAGTGTTGTTGTTGTTGTTATGTGCCGTCAAATCAGACCCGACTTATAGCGACCCCTCCTTGGGTTTCCGAGGCAGTATCACTATGGAAGTAGATTGCCCCATCCTCCTTCTGAGGAGTGGCTGGTGGATTTGAACCGCCAGCCTTCTGGTTAGCAGTCAAGTGCCTTTAGCCACTATGCCACCAGAGCTCAAGACAAATCCTATACCACAAATGGCTGCCTGAGTCCTACACATATGCATCAGGGAAGGAGAACTGTGGTTTTGGTAGAGATACTAAGGTGTATCCTGCCTACCTGTTTCCTCTCTTTACTTCCTGTTCCTTACCCTTGGTCACATTGGACAGTTGGTCATTCCTTCCACTTTTCTCCCTTGAGTTTATTTATGATTTTCACCAGGTTGGAATGCCCTTTTCTGTAAGGCCACCTGTTGGGAACTTGCAATAGGCAGATGGCACAATCCTACTTGCTGAAGGTAAAGAGGACTGGATATACTTACTGATGAAGATCAAAGACTACAGCCTTCAGTATGGATTACACCTCAACAAGAAGAAAACAAAAATCCTCACACCTGGACCAACAAGCCACATCATGGTAAACAGAAAAACACTGAAAGTGTCAAGGATTTCATTTTATTTGGATCCACAGTCAATGCCCATGGAAGCATAAGTCCAGAAATCAAATGTCATATCTGCAGCAAAAGACCCCCTTTAAAGTGTTAAAAGGCAAAGATATCACTTTGAGGACTAAGATATGTCTCACCTAAGCCGTGATATTTTCAATTGCCTTATATACTTGCAAAAGCTGGACAATGAGTAAGGAAGACCGAAGAACTGATGTCTTTGAAGTATGGTGTTGGGGAAGAATATTGCATATACTGAGGGATGCCAGAAAAACAAGCAAATATGTCTCAGAGGAAGTTCAGCTGGAATGCTCTATAAAAATGAGGATGGCAAGACTTCATATCACATAATTTGGACATGTTATCCTCTATTTGTAAGTGTTTTGATAATGGAATAAACAATTTGTAAATGATGTCTAAAGTCCTAGGGAAAAAAAAAAGACAGGTAGTTAGGAAGTCTCAAGTTGCAGGAAATGGCTGGGAGGAAATCTTTTTCTCTAGCAATTCCTACACTTAAATCAACAAGTTTTAGGAGTAGTGAGGGTCAGTTATTTTAGCACTATTTTTCCAGTGGTTCATAATTTCCAAGGAAGCCTTCTTTACTGAATAATGATCTCTTAGTTCAGAAGAATTTGGCAATACCAAGATTAAAAAGGTGAAATTTAATATTTTAAAGCAAAATATTTTAAATATTTAAAGACAAATTAAGTCCCACTGGTAGTAATGATGATTCTGATGATGACTGACATTATTGCTTACTATGGGTCAGTCACTATTCTACACACATGCTCTTTCAATACATAAATAAATCTAAAAATCATGTATATACATAATTAATACTGTAATAGAGAAATGAGCACCATAGAATGGAAAGACATAACTTTCCTGGCTATATTAATTCACAAGTAAACATAAGAAACATGATCACCCTCATTAGTCATCCAATAAAAATGTATTAAAACAGCAAAATGTCATTTGTTCACCCATGAAATTAATAACCATTAAAGAAAATAATGGTAAGATTGCATTGAGATTACCACTCATCTGCCATTGATGTAGGTATAAATTAGTACAACTTTTTGAAAAAACAATTTGGCAACAGATGCAGCAAGACTTTCAGTATTTTTATATTTTTTGAGGAAGTACTTTCACATCTATCCTAAGGGAATATTTAATGTCACGGAGAAGTGGTACAGGGACAGACTCTGGCTGACCACCTGCCTTTTGCTGATATTCCACATTTACAAGCTGTGTGAGGCTGGGCAAGTAACTTTATCTCTCTGTGCCACATTTTCTCATCTTGACTGAATTATGGTAAGGCTCAAAACAACAACAAAAAATAATCAGTAAACTCAACACCTAGACCATAACAAGTGCACAGTAAATGTAAGCCATTATCATACATCAAAATTCCCCATTCATAGCAACATACATAAAAGTATAAAATTAAAACAACTTAAATATCCAAAATAAGGGCAATAACTATACAAACTATGGTTTTTCTTGATATTTATACAATGAAAAATTTGGAGTCTCTCAAAATGTTTTATAATTTTTAATAATATTAGAAATGCGTAGAGTATATTCAGTGGGGGACAGTATAGTCAGTGAGGGGGGACTACAATACGAAGGCATGAACTCAGTGATATACATATTTGTATAGAAAAGAAGGAAAAATACTAACTGGGGTTCTAAGTGTGACATTTTTTCTTCATTTTTATTTTTTTTTCCTATAACGACTATACAACTAAAAATAAATAAATAAAATTATTAGACATGAATAATTCTCCCTTAAATTGTCATTTTAAGACCTGTAGAAAATTTATATTTATATATTTGAAGGCAGTTCATAATTGGTCCATTAGCACTCTATTTTACATAAAATAATCCCAATTCCTACCATTGGCCCTACCTTTTAAATTTTCTGTCATCAATTTTGTAGTTTCCTATTCATCATCATGTTTGTCTATGACTTATTTAATATGTGGAAACCAGTATTAGACATGATCCTCTATTAAAGGCCTCATCAAAGCCCTTGCATATGCAAAGATTTCTCTCTCAGCCTGAATGTATAAATAATACATTCTGCCATTGTGGTAATTTAAAAGAAAGTACACTTACAGCAGAATACATTCTTCAATAAACATTTTGTAACACAGTGGTATCTACTGTATTGTGCTCTGAATGCTTAATGTTTTTCTTTGTAACTTTGCATTTCTCTCTCCATAAAGAATTTAACTGTTTTGACTTGAACTACTTTTCTACTGTTTTCATCCCCCAAGTTCATCCTCTCAGTTTCCTCAGTGTTCATGGCAATGCTCTTCAAACTGTGTAAAGCATGTTGCTGAGGCACATTAAGGGTTTGTAAGGATCAGAAGTGAAGCTATTGATTTATTAGACTCAATATCCAGGTCCTCAACTTCCTTGTATATGCTTTCCAAAAAAGTGATCTCTGTGTGAGAATAAAACTTAAGTGAAGTTTAAAGTTAAAAACAAAGGATGTGGTCCCTACTGGCACCAAATTCTGAATTCATCTATTTTGTAGTATATTGTGGCAGGTGTGATATAGATTTCCATTAAGAGAGGCCTCACCTTTTTCACCCACAGTTGTCAAAGAATACATCACTCCTAAGGGAGAGTCCCATAAAAGGAAAGCAAGGAAGAATCAATAAGAAATCCCACAATTGGTACCTTATTTCATACAGAGGCCAAACAGCTTCCTTCACCTCTCTCTCAATCTTCCTATCTTTCAAAATTAGGCCAGAAATGAGATGATTATCATGAGGTCACTTACTAACATATCTTTTACATGGAAACATGAAGCTGGACTTAGGCTGACACAAATTAAGTCTGATTTGGCTGATTAGTTTTGCAATGAGAACTGCTTTGCCAATTAGGCTTTATGGTAGACCAAAACCAAAAATCTACCTCAGTGCCATCAAATCATTTCTGACTCATAGAGACCCTGTAGGACAGAGTAGAACTGCCCCATAGGGTTTCCAAGGCTGTAAATCTTTTTTTTTTTT
>NW_006921769.1:812570-813753 GCF_000298275.1 Orycteropus afer afer
GCTTTTGTGATATAACAGATTAAACAAAGTGCCTCTAAGCTCTAAGCAAGAAAAAACAGGAGTATTCTTTTGGTAATCACTTTCTAGTATACCTCTCAGAAACAGATAAAATAAATGACTGTAACAGCTGGGTAGCAAATCTTTATGTGAGTCAGATTGTTTCAAGTTATTTGCTTTGGACAAATATGAAGAAGGATCTGTTAGCTGGTACAACATCACAAAAAAATTTTGATGATAGATCACTGTGTTGGGACATATAAAGAATTTTAAAGGAATTTTAAAAATAATGAGCGTGGTTGCTATCACTAGATTCAGTCATTCCCGTTTACTTCTGTAATGGAAGAAGTTGTCTTGTGTGTGTTTGTGTAAAAGAAAAAAGAAATAAAATTGAGGCTGAACTTATGTAATTTTAGGACTATGTAATATTCATCTATTGATACTTAAATTGAGAAAAGCTGAAAATTCTACTTTTCTCATTAAGAAGTCTATTTCCAGAGTTCTGGCAAGATAGGGGAATGGGCAGACAAGCTACACAGACCATCTGCAACAAAGTAATGAAACCAATTGAAACTGATACAGATGACTATCCTCAAACCTTGAGCTTTCAAGGGAAGGATAAAGAAATGGATTAAATACCAACTAGTAGAAGAACCTGAGAGAAATAGTGAGTAAGGAGACAAACAGAGCAGCAGACTGACAGCTGTCCTGAGAGCATAGCCATTTTCAATATTTCATGATAGCAACCTAAGAATTGGCTCTGCTCACCAAGGACTGCATGGGCAGGGACTGCATTGGTGCGTGATGCCAAGAAGGGAGAACAGCGAAGAAGGGAACAAGTGGACCTGTGGGCTGCCCACAGCTACCCTGAAGGAACAGCCATTTTGGATGTTTGTAAACCACAGGCACAGCCATTTTGAGTGTATGCAGGTGGCATTATTTCCTGAAGTGATCTGGGAGTGAGCTCTGCTTGCTGAGGTAGCACAGGCAACTACACTGAAGGCTGGCTGCTGGAGAGATGTGATATTCCCCTTTTTACCCGTGTGCCCTGTGTCCTCTTGGTTAACAGTGGCTTGGCCATCCCCCGCCTCCACTCACCTTCTTGACTGGTGGGGCTTCCATCCTAGTCTGTGCCTTGGCACAGCCTGGGTGCCATGCCCCACCCACCACAGTTTTGTTTTTGTTT
>NW_006921769.1:814383-815540 GCF_000298275.1 Orycteropus afer afer
CTGGCACTTTGAACTCAGACTTAAAGCCTCCAAATTGTAATAAACTCCTGTTTGTTAAAGTCATCCCATTTGTGCTATATTCTTGTCAGAGCAGCACTAGGTAACCAAAACAGCCATTTTCCCATTTTTTTCTTTACTATAATTTTTTTCCCTCTCTTTCTCATTATCTTTCTTTTATCCTTTTTTAAAATATATTTTGAACATTTTTCTTCTCCTTTATTGAATTTTTTTGTGTGATTGTTACCATTTGTTTACACAGTTTTTTTATTCTTTTCTTACAGTCTTTTTGTTTTTTTTTTTTTTTAAATTATTTTGTGTGAGTGGGAGATAGCAATCATTCCCACACAAACCAACCATACCTACATTTCCTGTCACCCCACTCACCAAGTGAGGGAAACCACTTGCTTTTGTATCAAAAGCTCAACTTGCCCTCAACTGCTCTGTACAAACAGCTATCAGAGATCTGGGCACACACTCTCAGTCTCTATCACAGCCACCAAGAGACAGGTGATGAGTACCTAAGTGCTAACAACTAGTGAATAGAGGAGCACAGTACCCTGCTCACATAGTTATGTCATTTAAAAAAAAAAAAGAAGAAGAAAAAGTCTTACATGAATCACACCAATGTACAACCACAAATTAAGCATAAATACAACACCACCACAATGTCTGGGAAACAACAGACCATCAGAGCCCACACATAAAAAGCATGATAAAGTAGTAAAAAAAAAAAGAGAGAGCGAGACCAGGATACAAACCCAAACAACATCCCTGAGGAAGAAGCGGCAATGGAACTTCCTGATAAGAAATTCAAAAGAATTATATTTGGGTACCTTCAAATTGAGATATAGATCAAGGAAAAACCTGACAAACCAAGGAAAACACTGACAAAATTAAGGACAATACAGACAAAATTCTAGAAGAATTTAGGAAAACAATACAATAACAAATTGATAAAATACACAAAAAATTTAGATATGATACAACAACAAATAGATATCCAGAAGATTAATACTAAGATTTCAGAAACAGAGAACACATTGAATGGGCAAATGAGTAGAACTGAATAAATGGAAGATAGAATTAATGAGATTGAAGACAAATACCTTAATACTGCTTTGCGAAGAGATCAATCAGAAAAAGGATCAAGAGTTCCA
>NW_006921769.1:816330-817708 GCF_000298275.1 Orycteropus afer afer
ATTTGGTTTTGCATTATTATTTTTTTCCTTTTTTAGTCTTTATTATTATTCTTTATTCTTCTCTTCCCAGGTTCTAGTTTTCAGGTTTTTCTTTCTTCCTTATTCCTGGTCTCCATGCTTTCTTTCATGTGATTCTCCCCATTCCTTGTTTTTCTTTCTGCATTTTTCCCATTTATTTTTCTTGATTATTCTCCTACTCTACCTCTTTTCTCTTATTACCCTGTCACCAGATATTGCAGGGTCCCCCCCCCCACTTTTTCTAATCATATTTCTTTTGGCTTTTTAAAGTATTTTTTAAAGTATTTCTCTCATTTATTGACTTTCCTCTTTTTTTCTCTCTCTTTTTGGTTATTGTTCCTGTGTGTTTATGCATTGTGTTTTTTGTCCTCTTGCTTTTACTTTTTTGATGGTTTACTAATTGTTGTTTTTGCTGAGGGGGAGACAGCAACCATGCCCATACAACCCAACCACACCCACACCTCCTGCAGTTCCACCTACTGAGAGCCACCTTCCTTCTATACCAAGTGGCCAATAGTACATGACCACCAATAAGAGCCTGACTCATGCTTAATTGCTTTTCACAAACAGTTAATAGAGATCTGTGCAGCCACTCTCATTCTCTATCACACCCATCAGAAGACAACAGGTCGTGAGTGCATAAATGCTACCAACTAACACAGTACCCTGCTTACTCAGATACATTAAAAAAAAAAAAAAAAAAACTTGGGTGAATCATTCCAACACACAATCACCAATTAAATATTAATACAACAAAGTCATAATGTCTCAGAGACAACAGATCATCACAGTCCACACAAAGAAGCAAAATAAAGCAGTAAAACAAGGGAGCAAGATACAAACCCAGAACACATCCCTGAGGAACAAGCAGGATTGGAACTCTCTGATAAGGAACTCAAAAGAATTATATTTAGGTTTCTTCAATGGATGGAGAGAGAGATCAAGGAAAAAACTAACAAAATTAAGGAAAACACAGACAAAACCCTAAAACAATTTTGGAAGAAAATACAAGAACAAAATGAAAAAGTGCAAATGATACAAAATCTACAGACAGAAATCCAGAAGATTAATACTAAATTTTCAGAAACAGATAACACATTGAAAGGACAAAGGAGTAGAGTTGAATCAATGGAAGACAGAATTAATGAGATTGAAGAAAAATACCTGAATACTTCTTTGGAAAGGGAACAATCAGAAAAAAAGATAAAAACAAAATGAAGAAAGCTTAAGGTTCATGTGGGATACCACCAAAAGAAATAACTTATGTGTAATTGGAATTCTAAAACAGGAGGAGAATAATAAAATGACTGAGAAAACTGTTGGAGATTTGTTGGAAGAGAACTTCCCTGATATGATGAAA
>NW_006921769.1:818686-819247 GCF_000298275.1 Orycteropus afer afer
AAGAAAACATAACCCATCAATATGCTGTCCACAAGAGACATACCTTACTGACAAAGCCAAAAACAGACTAAAAATCAAAAGTTGGAATAGATATATCAAGCAAATGGCAACAACAACAACAACAAAAAAAGAGCAGGAGTGGTAATATTAATTCTGATCAAATTGACTTTAAGACAAAAACCACTATAAGAGACAAGGAAGCACATTGTATAACGATTAAAGGATTGATTGAACAAGAGGACATAACCATAGTAAATATTTATGCATTCAATGAAAGAGCCCCAAAATACATAAACCAGACATAAACAGAATTGAAAAGACAAGTAGATGACTACAGTCATTACAGGAGACTTTAATATACAACTTTCAATAAAAGATCGAACAACTCAAAGAAACAACAAAGATGCAGAAGAACTAAACAATACAATTCACCAACTTGACCTTATAGACATCAGATCACTTCATCCAACAACAGCACAATATACATTCTTTTCCAGTACACATAGAACATTCTCCAGGATAGACCATATTTTCAGCCATAAAGCAAGCCTTAATAAATTT
>NW_006921769.1:820287-821378 GCF_000298275.1 Orycteropus afer afer
GTTCAGAGAAGAACTGACACCAATCCTACTCAAACTACTCCAAAACATAGAAGAGGATGGAATAAAGTTGTATGTCAACTTGGCAGGGCCTGAATGAGTGACTGGGCAGCTAGTGGTAGTTATTCCCCACGATGAGACTGGTAATCAACTCCATGGAGAGATCTACCACAAGGAGCTAAGTAGCTGCTTTAGGGATGTGGTCTGCTTCCCGTACATAAGAAACAGCTTTGGGAATGGGCCTGAGCTTTTGGGTATGCTTGAACCCTGCATGTAACCAAGTTGTTGTTCAACAACCTGCCATGCTCTGCCAACCTTGGGACTCTCAATGGACTTGAATCAATGGCCTGTTGTGTTGTATGGTAACACTGGGACTGGGACTTTTCACTTGTCAACCTTGGGATTGTCAGCCTCAGCAGCCAGCATCTGTCTGAGTGAAGAAAAGCCTCCAGCTTCAGTGGGCCAGGAATAGAAGGCAGAGCTGAAGCCTAAGGTTGAGGGGCTTCACCCAGCCCCTACAGCCTGGCACTTTGATCTTGGACTTTTAGCCTCCAAAACTGTTTGTTAAAGCCATCCCATTTGTGGTATATTACTGTAAGAGCGGTACTAGGTAACCAGAACACCTCCCAAATTCCTTTCATGAAGCAAGTATAAACTTGATACCAAAATAAGGCAAAGACATCACTCAATAGGAAAACTACAGACCAATATACCTCATGAATATAGATGCAAAAAATCTTTAAAAAAAATCCCAGCCAGTAGACTTCAACAACATATTTAAAAAAATAATACACTATGACCAAGTAGGGTTCATATCAGGTATGCAAGGGTGTTTCAACATTAGAAAAATAATCAACAGCATCAACCACATAAATAAAACAAAGGAAAAGAACCACAAGAATAGGAATAGCCAGGACATCATCAACATAAAAAAGGGCATCTATGCAAATAATAGCCAACATTATTCTCAATAGAGAGAGACTGAAACCATTCCCCTTGTAAACAGTAACCAGACAAGGATGGCTACTATCAACACTTCTATTCAACATTGTATTGGATGTCCTGGCCAAAGCAATAAGGCAAGAAAGGGAAAT
>NW_006921769.1:823648-824155 GCF_000298275.1 Orycteropus afer afer
ATACTGTATTGGAAGTCCTAGCCAGGGCAATCAGGCAAGAAAGAGAAATAAAAGGCATCCAAATTGGCAAAGAGGAAGTAAAACTATCTCTATTTGCAGATGACATGATCCTATACATAGAAAACCCAAGAGATTCTGCAAAGAAAATTACTGGAACTAATAGAAAGGTTCAGCAAAGTGACAGGATACAGGGTCAACATACAAAAATCAATTGGATTCCTCTACATCAACAAAGAGTCCTCTTGAAAGGAAATAAGGAAAATAATACCATTTATAATAGCTACCAAAAAGATAAAATATTTAGGAATGAATCTCACCAGAGAAAAAAAGACCTATGCAAAGAAAACTACAAAACACTACTACAAGAAACTACAAGGGATCTACATAAATGGAGAAACTTGCCTTGTTCATGGATAGGAAGACTGAATATTGTGAAAATGTCAATATTACCCAAAGCAATCTATACATTCAATGCAATCCTAATCCAGATTCCATAATTTTTTCAAA
>NW_006921769.1:827719-828255 GCF_000298275.1 Orycteropus afer afer
TGGTCTCTAAATTCAGGAGGGATATATATTCAAGATCATATTTTGGCTCTCATGGACTTCTTTTAATTAAAGCAAGTCTTTAACTTCAAGTTGAACTTACACATGAGCAGTTGATGGTCTGTTCCAAAATCAGCTCCTGGCCTGGTTTTGCCTGAAGAAATTGAGCTTTTCCATCACCTCTTGCCACAGATGTAGTCAATTTGATTCCTATGTGTTCCTTTTGGCAAAGTCCACATGTACAGCCCCTGTTTATGTTGTTGAAAAAGGTATTTGCAATGAATAAGTCATTGGTCTTGCAAAATTCTGCCATGTGATTTCCAGCATTATTTCTGTCACCAAAGCCAAATTTTCCAACTACCAGCGATTCTTCTTTGTTTCCAACTTTTTCATTCCAGTCACCAGTGATAATTAACACATCCTGATTGCATGTCTGGTCAATTGCAGACTGCAGAAGTTGATAAAAATCTTCAATTTCCTCATCTTTGGCTTTGGTGGTTGGTGCATAAATTTGAGTAATAGTAGTATTAATGGGTCTT
>NW_006921769.1:828355-895690 GCF_000298275.1 Orycteropus afer afer
CTAGATGTGGTAGTTAAATTTGTGTCAACTTGTCTGGGCCTAGTTGAGTGGCTGAGCAGCTGGTGGTAGTTATCCCCCATGATGAGATTGGCAATTAACTCCATGGTGGGATCTACCACAAGCAGCTGAGTAACTGCCCTTGGGGATGTGGTTTGCTTCCTGTATATAAGGAAAGGCTTGGGGATAGTCTCTAGCTTATGGCACATTTGGACCCTGCATGTAGCTGTGTCATTGTTCAGCAGCCTGCCATGCTCTGCTGACCTTGGGACTTACAATGGACTTGGTGGTTTGGTATCATCGGGACTGTGCCATATTATTTGTCTGCCTTGGGCTTGTTAGCCTCAGCAGCCACTGAGTGAAGAGATGCCTCTAGCTTCAGTGGGCCAGAAGCAAAAGGCAGACCTGAAGTCCAAGGTCGAGGGGCTTTCACACAGCTCCTAGAGCCTGGCACTTTGAACTTGGACTTAAAGCCTCCAAACTGTAAGCAAATAAATTCCTGTTTGTTCAAGCCATCCCATTTATGGTATATTTCTGTCAGTGGCACTAGGTAACCAGAACACTAGATGACTGGGACATTTTAAAAATTAAATAATTGTGCTTATCCAAAGACTTCTTCCAAAAGGGTAAAAAAAAGAACCTACACATGGGAAAAAAATATTTGGCTATGACATATCTGACGAAGGACTTATTCCCAAAATTTTCTGAAAACTTCAATACTTCAAGACCAAAAAGACAAATAATCCAATTAAAAAATGGTCAAGGGCATGGACAGACACTTCACTAAAGAAGATATACTGGTGGCCAACAAACACATGAGGAAATGTTCACTATCACTAGCCATTAAAAGAGATGCAAATCAAAACAACAAGATATCATCTCACCCCAGCAATAAGAGCAAAATTTAACAAAAGAGAAAATAAAAAATACTGGCGAGGTTGAGGAGAGATTGGAACTCTCATATGCTGCTGGTGGTGGGACTGCAAAATGGTACAACCATTATGTAAAATGGTACAGCGTTTCCTTAAAAAATAGAAATATCATTTGATCTAGCAATTCCTTTACTAGGAATATATTCTAAAAAGGTGAGAGACAGGACTCAAACAGACATATGCCCATCCATATTCACTGCAGCAAAATTCACTATAGCAAAGAGATGGAAACAAACTCAATGCCCATCAGCAGATGAATGGATAACCAAACTAACATACATTCACACAATGGAATACAATGCTACATTAAAGAACAATGAAGAATACATGAATCATCTCACAATGTGGATGAATTTGGAGGACATTATGCTGAGTGGAATAAGTCAATTGCAGAAGAACAAACATTGTATGAGGCCATTATTGTAAAAAGTCAAGGAAATGTTTACTAAAGGAAGGAAACTCACTTTGTTGGTTTCCAGGGATGGGAGCAAAGGGCAGGGAAAATTTCAGACTAATTGGTTTTTTTTTTTAAAAGATTTCTCAGTTTAAATAAGAGTTTTGAAGCCACAGGTAATGATTTTAAATCAATGTCCTTTTGTATGTGTAACAAGGTTACTGTCATGTGAAAGAAAATAACTGATCAACTGTTCAGAACTGCGCCACTCTTTCTGACTCTCTGAACTTCAATCTGGGGAAAAGTTCTTCTTTGCTTTAGCCCTGGCTGGAACTGAACAATGACTTAAGGCAGAAGTTACACAAAAGTTGTCATTTTGTAAATGTTACAGGAGATGCAAGAAGAGCCAGAACTGAGCTGCTGAGGGGTGATGAGGGTGAAGATCAAAAGAGGAATAAAGGCAGCAGAGAGTGGGGTTGCTTCTCTGAAGCTTAGCTGAGCTTCTTTGGTTGAGAAATCAAGATAAAAAGCTTGTTTGTGACAGAGCTAGTGTGGCTTGGTTTTAGTTGGAAATACCACAAAAAGCAGCTTTTCCTACCAATCTGTCTCTTCTACAGAATACAGCTACATGTGCAAATAAGACAAAAAATCCTTCAAAGAAATTTTAAGAAATGGTTGTATAGAGGTAAGAGGTTGTAGTGTTTCTATCAGAGCCAAGTCACACCATACGATATGTTAGAACACAAAGTAAAAGAGATAGGTTGGATGTCAAGTCCGGATTCCAAGGTGTGAAGTCAATTGAGATGGAAGAATTAGTATTGGTACTTAGTACAGAATAAGGAGGCCATGGGCCCAGAAAACCAGGACAATGAAGAATATGGATAAAGATTATGGCATAATGTTTTGAGATAATTCTTAAGGTATAGCTCTGATAATATTGATCATAATACCAGTAATTTAAATACCCACTTGTTCAATACTTACAATAAGGCAAGTTCTCTGCTGAGCCTTTTATATGGATTAATTTAATTGTAGTAAATCTCTAAATAAAGGAAAAACAAACCACTGCTGTGGAGTCGGTTTTGACTCATAGCGACCTTATAGTAGGAGTAAATCTTTAAGAGGTAAATATTCCTACTATTTTCATGATACAAAGTAGAAATGATACAAGTAAAGTAACTTGTCCAAAGTCACATTAGTGAACCCAAGTAGTCCAGCTCCAGTACCCTTGTCACCTGTCCTCAAAATATTAAACTGCAAATATTCCAAGCCCAGCATTCAAGGTCCTTTGTACAAAGCACACCACCTACTTATGCAGCTAGCTAGTCTCTTTTATTTCTTCTATTGTACAGCAGAACCTTTTGTAAGAGCTATTCATACTCACTGTCTTCAATTCTTCTTCTCCCGTTCTCCCTTAACCCCACTGCATTCTGACTTTCAGTCACTTTGCCTGAACTTCTCAGCAAGCAATGATGACCTCCATATAGATAAACACAGTAGTCAATTCCTAGACTTCATCTCATTTGAGCTACGAGTGACATCTGGTATTATAATCACTCCCTTCTCTTTGATAACCTTTCTTCATTTAGTTGTCCACATACCATAATTTCTCAAGTTATCTCAAAGGTCACTTCTTTTTAATCTCTTTGTGGTTCCTTCTCCTCTTCCTATTCCCTAACGGCAAAGAAGGACTTCCTGGGTGGCACAAATGGGGTCACCATAAGAAGGAATGAACTCCACAGCAACTGACAACAACAATGTTGGGCAGCTCCAGGGCACAGTCCTTGGTCTTTCCTTTTTTATATCTACACTCAATGCCTTGATAATCTCATGCAAACACATAGTGTAAGTTTAAAGTCCACACACTTAGCAATGACTCCAGCCCAGACCTCTACTGAACTCCTGCTCATATAAATGCTTCTTTGATACTGCCACCTGGATACCTAACAGGCACTTCAAAGTCAGGATGTCCAGGACTGAACATCTGAATCCCTTCTGTGCGAGAGACATTCTGAGACATTCCGGAGGTCTACAACAGTGCTTGTTATTTTGTTCACTGAATGTATCACAAGGGTAGAGCATGCCTTCCACATAAAAAAGAAAACAAAAAACAAAGTTACTGCTGTGGAGTCGACTCTAACTCACAGCCATCCCTCCTTGGGTTTCTGAGGTTGTATCACTATGTAAGTAGATTGACCAAACTTCCTTCTGAGGAGTGGCTGGTAGGTTTGAACCACCAGCCTTCTGGTTAGCTGTTAAATGCCTTAGGCACTACACCACCAGAGCCTTCCACATAGATACCCAATAAATATTGGTTGAATGACTAACTGAACATGTATGCACTAAAATACAGAGATACATTACACACTCTTACCTTAGACAGCCTTCCTTCTAATTTTTCTGGTTCACTGTTATATCTCCTGCCACAATCTTTATACCTGAAATGGACATTGTCGAAATGTCTAATTTTGAGTCTGAAAAACCTCTCCCTTCCCTGCTCAATGGGTTAAGGATAAAAGACTAATAAACTAAATATAAAAATACTGCAATTAATGATGATTTGTAATTTCAGAATTGGTGATCCGGATGAGAGGTCTGCGATGTTCTTATTCTTGTCTAGTTGCCTTGCAATTAATTACCTATGAACTTATCTATGAACTGAAGTTCACTTTCAAAAACGCCCATATTTTAGATGTAAACAAATTCCTTACCAATACTGCCACCTACTGATGGGCAGGTGAAAATGCAGAAAAGTGAGGTAGAATGCAATCAAATTGAAAAATTCCATCAAGTCAGTAAAACGATTTTTCCTCAATAGTGTTAGCAAGAAATTTACATTGAGTCCCACAGCAACAGTCAGCAAAGACTGTGGAATTGTAAAGAATTACAATGACCTCCTTCAGAGAAGAGGAAACATCTCCAAAATATTAAGTCTTCTATAAACACCCAGGTCTAGTTTTCACAGAAATTCACTTAAGAGTTAAAATGTTTGAATCTCAAGGCAACTATATTTGTTGTTTTTAATTTTTCCTCAGATACTAACATAAAAATAAATATTTACAACCCACTAAGAAAAAAAGATTGAAGAAAAATTACAAAAAAAAAATGTATATTTATATTTGAGACTGTATACTTTCAAATTTCTCCTCTTTCATTACGTAGACAGACACCTTTCTTGGTTATTTACATGCAGTACTGTTCAATGCCAATGAATGTGCGTCCTGACTTTTTAGAAGGACTCAAAATTGCGCCTTTATTTGACCTACCCAGAGCTGGTACTCTTTCATTTTCAAAAACCTCTTGTGTTTTATTGCCCCCTCTCCCCGCTCCTCCGCTGAGTAGTAAGCATGGTGAAAATTAGCTGGCAGACATTCTATAAAACCATTTATTTAAAACAACATATTCACTCCTGTTTTGTTTTAGACGCTATGCACATCTGAAGTGTTTTAAGTACTTAATTGTGCTCTTTTAATAGTTATTTGCTTTTATTAAATTAAAGCATTAATAACCATTATTTTGCTATTTGGGAAATACATATTTTCAAAATTAAGAATGGTAAACAGTATGTCTTGTAAAGTCCTAAAGAACAGAAATGAGCATAAGGAAAAAACTAAGGAGAGAAACAGTTTCTAGCTCCCATACACCCTCCTACTTTCAAAATTATACAGGAGCAAAATGTAGTAGAAATGACTTTTAACAACAACAAAGTCCATTAGTAAACTCATGAACACATAGTATTAAAAGTAATAATTCCAAGAGAAGATCATTTAGAAAAATGCATTTAATTATAAAATTTCTCTTTAAATAAAAAAGCAATGGCACTAATCACCACAAAGTTATTTGAGTGATCAAATCCACAGGCTGCTCTTGTAATTATATGCTAAAAATTTACAACTGTTCTCATTAACAGCATTTTCCCTCCCAATTAGAGTGACATCAGGACCACATAAGAATGTGGAATTTTTCCTAAAGTTCTACTAAAAGTATCATAAGCACAGTTTGTGCAGCCTTCATTTACATCACCTTTTATCTGCTACACTCTAAACTCATAAAATATTTAACATTTCTCATTTCATTCATCTTATTTACAGTGCAGAGACTCATGTCTTGTCACAATATGGTTTGTGCATTAAAATCCCTGGGAGTAGTACTTGCCACAGCATTCTAATACATTTATTCTGATTACTTAAATAAGTATATAAACTAAAGCATGCTTATATGCAACTGTGTCTTACTCAGAACAACTCTTCTGGTAGATTTATTTGTAAGTGAAAAAAAGAAAATCCCTCTTTAAGTAGAATACATTTTCCAACCACTACTGAATTATACTATAATGCATATTTATAAAGCTAACATGACAATAGGTAAAGCCAGCTATGGCTTTTTAAATTCCATTTAGAGGAGTGCAACATACACTAAGTGATTTGGCTTTCACTCTCTCAATATATCCATAATCCAGTTATTCCACATAGGTATATTTTATTTATTCTCAGTATTTAATGGTTCAGTAATAATTGGCAGTTTCTGACAGTTCTATTTTCTTGATAGTGGATACAGTTATGTGAACTTCTGTCAGATGAACTGAAAAATATCCAAATCACCACATATGAGACAGCAGGAAGAAGGAGGATGAATGAATACTTCAAAGAGATGAATATTAATGTTCAACAGTGACATAACTACTGTTGAATTCAGTGTACTTTGAGATGGGCTGGCTTCACAACTGGCCACACCTGGTATTTATTATTATGAGCAAGTCTTTTTGGTGGAAGCAAACCTAACTGGTAGAAGGGATATAAGAGAAGAGATAGTCAATATAGCATATATTACAGTATATAAGATTTTGGAGAAAAAAAGAGAGAGAGAAGCGACTTTTATTTTCAAATCAGGAAAAATGATGTCACATCTGGGCATATTTCACAGAGTACAAGGGAATAGTCTAAAAGCCAATTAAGTCCCTTTCCTCTCACTTCAGAGATATTGGTGTTCCAATAGTAATACTATTAATAATAATAAACCCTGCAATTCTGGCAGCAGCACAAAGCTATTATTGGTTAAGGCTTGGGTGTCACATTTTAATAGTGGGTGCATCTGAACAATAAAAGAGTCCTGCCATTTTTTCATTTACACTCTTGATCCAGTAAGTGTCATTAAGTCCTCGTGGTTATCAGCAGCTTGTTAAATCTTCTGCAATGGCTTTGACTTTATAACCCATTCAGCATTTGGGTTTAGCTGATACAAGTCCTTCATGTAAGCGTCATCATCAAGGCAACGTTCCCCTATTAGAGAGATACTTTATCAGTTAAACAGTGGGTCAACTGGAATGCAGTTTTTAAACTAACGCCTAATGGTTTAACTCTGAAGTCTCAGACGTCAAAATACTTCTCATCCTTTCTCATTTCCCATAATAATACAGTAGAACATGGCCAAAATAGTCAAAAAGCCAATTGAGTAGTCTTTCCCTACTTGTAAAGGTTGAAAATTAATTTATAAATTAGAAAATACTTTGGGTAATGGGCTTTTAATTGGTTTTTTAAAAGTGTATTCATCTTTATTAAGAATGACAACAGTTCTGAATCTATCTAAATAAGAAATCATACTTAGTCCTCAATATCTAAAAGCAAAATGAAAAATAAAATACATTAATTGAAATAATCTCTGTTAACAGAGCTAACAATTCATGTTTCTAATGTAGTTATGGTTTATGTGAAGTTTAAGAATGAGCCTTAACATTCATGTATTCAACTTTGAATAGCTGCTAACACTCTTAAGTACAAAGAAAAAAAAATTCTACAAAACTTACCTTAAAATACTTTCAATTACTATTTTGAATTTAACATTATTTTGTTTCTTCACAATATCACTGTAACCATTTCACAGTCAAATAAGGAGACAGAGAAATTTGCTTACTTTAAATTTTAAAGAGAGGGATAATGGATCCACTATGCTGATCATTTCACACAGGTGAAATAAAACACGTCACGGTCAAAATTAATGCATTTATCCTATTTATATTTCCTAAGTTGTTGTTGTTAGGTGCTGTCGAGTCGATTACGACACACAGAGACCCCATGCACAGCAGAAGGAACCACCACCTGATCCCGCGCCAGGTCTATGATCCATGCGCCCATACTCGCAGCCACCGAAGCAATCCATCTCGTTGAAGGCCTTCCGCTCCTTCATCAACCTTACCAAGCATGACACCCTTCTCCAGGGAATGGTCCCTTCTGACAACATGGCCAAAGTAGGTGAGACAAAGTCTGGCCATTTTCACTTCCAAGGAGCATTTCAGGTGCACTTCCTCCAGGACAGACCTGTTAGTTCTTTTACCAGTCTATGGTACTTTCAGCATTTTTTGCCAGCATCACAATTCAAAAGCATCAACTCTTCTTCAGTCTTTCTTATTCATTGTCCAACTCTCACATGCATATGAAGCAACTGAAAATACCATGGCTTGTGTCAGCACACCTCAGTCCTCAAGGAGACATCCATGCTCCTCAGCACTTGAAAGTTCCTTTGCAGCTGACTTGCCCAGTGCTATACGTAATCTAATATCCTGACTGCTGCTTCCATTGGCATTGATTGTAGAACCAAGCAATGTGAATTCTTTGACAACCTCAATCTTTTTCTCTATTTATCATGATGCTGCTTATTGGTCCAGTTGTGAGGGTTTTGGTTTTCTTTATATTGAGATGTAATGCATACTGCAGACTGTATTCTTCAGTCTTCATCAGTGCCTAAAGTCATCCTCACTTTCAGCAAGTGAAGTTGTGTCATCAGCTTATCACAGGTTGTGAAAGATTCTTCCTCCAATCCTAATGCCACGTTTTTCTTCATATAGTCCAGCTTCTTGGATTATTTGCTCAGCATATAGATTGAATAAGTATGGGGAAAGGATACAACACTGATGCACTCCCTTCTTGATTTTAAACCATGCAGTGTCCCCTTGTTCTGTTCAAACGACAGCCTCCTGGTCAATGTACAGGTTCCTCATGAGTACAATCAAGTGTTCGGGAATTCCCATTCTTCTCAATGTTGTCCATAATTTGTCATGATCCACACAATCAAATGCCTTTGCATAGTCAATACAACACAAGTAAACATCTTTCTGGTATTCTTTGCCCTGAGCCAAGATCCATCTGACAGCAGCTATGATATCCCTTGTTCCAGCGTCCTCTTCTCAATTCGGCTTGCACCTCTGGAAGCTCTCTGTCAATATACTGCTGCAACTGTTTTTGAATTATCTTCAGTAAGATCTTACTTGCATGCAATATTAATGATAATGTTCAATAATTTCCACATTCCATGGGATCACCTTTCTTTGGAATGGGTACAAATATGGATCTCTTTCAGTCAGTTGGTCAGGTAGCTGTCTTTCAAATCTCTTAGCACTACTGAGTGAATGCCTCCAATGGGGCATCTGTTTGTTGAAATACCTCAATGGGTATTCTGTTAATTCCTGGAGCCTTGTTCTTCGCCAATTCCTTCACTGTAGCTTCGACTTCCTCTTTTGATACCATTGGTTCTAGATCATATGCCACCTCCTGAAATGGATAATGATCAACCAGTTCTTTTTGGTACAGTGACTCTGTGTAGTCTTTCCATCTTCTTTTGATGTTTCCTGCATTATTCAATATTTTCCCCATAGAATCTTTCAATATTGCAACTCGAGGCTTAAATTTTTCCTCAGTTCTTTCAGCTTGAGAAATGCCCAGTGTGTTCTTCCCTTCTGGTTTTCTAACTCCAAGTCTTTGCACATTTCATTATAGTAATAGGCTTTGTCTACTCGAGCTGCTCTTTGAAATCTTTCATTCAGTTCTTGTATCTTGTCATTTCTTCCATTTGCTTGAGCTACTCTCCGCTCAAGGGCAAGTTTCAGAGTCTCTTCTGTCATCCATTTTGGTCTTCTTTTCTCATCTTTTTAGTGACCTCTTGCTTTCTTCATGGATGATGTTCTTGATGTCATCCCACAATTCTTCTGGTTTTTGGTCATTGGTGTTTAATGTATCAAATCTATTCTTTAGGTGGTCTCTAAATTCAGGAGGGATATATATTCAAGATCATATTTTGGCTCTCATGGACTTCTTTTAATTAAAGCAAGTCTTTAACTTCAAGTTGAACTTACACATGAGCAGTTGATGGTCTGTTCCAAAATCAGCTCCTGGCCTGGTTTTGCCTGAAGAAATTGAGCTTTTCCATCACCTCTTGCCACAGATGTAGTCAATTTGATTCCTATGTGTTCCTTTTGGCAAAGTCCACATGTACAGCCCCTGTTTATGTTGTTGAAAAAGGTATTTGCAATGAATAAGTCATTGGTCTTGCAAAATTCTGCCATGTGATTTCCAGCATTATTTCTGTCACCAAAGCCAAATTTTCCAACTACCAGCGATTCTTCTTTGTTTCCAACTTTTTCATTCCAGTCACCAGTGATAATTAACACATCCTGATTGCATGTCTGGTCAATTGCAGACTGCAGAAGTTGATAAAAATCTTCAATTTCCTCATCTTTGGCTTTGGTGGTTGGTGCATAAATTTGAGTAATAGTAGTATTAATGGGTCTTCCTTATAAACGTATGGATATTATCCTATCACTGATAACATTGTACTTCAGGACAGAGCTTGAAACATCTTTTGTGATGATGAATGCCCTGCCATTTCTCTTCAATTTGTCATTCCCAGCATAGTAGATCATATGGTTGTCTGATTCAAAATGGCCCAAACCAGTCCATTTCAGCTCACTGATGCCTTAGGATCTCAATCTTTAAGCACTCCATTTCATTTTTGGTAACTTCCAATTTTCCTAGATTCATACTTCATACATTCCATGTTCCAATTATTAATGGATGTTTGCAGTTGTTTCTCCTCAATTTGAGTCATGCCACATCAGCAGATGGAGGTCTAGAAAGCTTTACCTTATCCATATGAGTAAGGCTGGTTTTACTCTGATGATGCAGCTCTTTCCCAGTCCTATTTTGAGAGCCTTCTAACCTCAGTGACTCATCCTCCTCCTCTGTATTGGACAATGTTTCTGGACTATTCATAAAGTTGCACAGTAATGTATCAGACAGTGTTCTCTGGTATTCATAAGGTTTTTCCTGGCCAATTCTTTAAGAAGTGGATGACCTCTTTGTTCTTCTTAGTCTGTCTCAGTCTGCAAGCCACGCTGATACCTGTGCACCATGTGCACCCCACTGGTTTTGAAACACCAGTGGAACAGCCTCAAGACTCAGAGCAACACGTCACCACAGTAGGACAAACTAACAGACAAGTTTGTCTCCCTTAGCTGTTTGAAACCTCTCCAGCCTCCCCTTACCTGGATCCCTACTGCTGCCTCCTGGCTCTGTCCCAGTTCCCCTGACCTTTTCCCCAAGTTACCAATGCATATGTATTATTTAGTAGGAAATTGTCTAAAATAAAAGCAATCTGTGCTTTTACTAAAAATATCAAGTATTGTACCAGAGTAAAAGTGTTATTTTGACCTTAAATAAGCTCAATCACTCCCTTTATTAAGATGTGACTTGTGTGTATAAAAAGCTAGTTTTGAAAAATATACATCAATGACTATTCTAGAAGTAATTCCTGTTATTGGGAACTTTTCTGTACAAAAGTTGAACAATGATGGACATTTGCACAGAAGGAGCTCAATTAGAGCCTGAAGAAAAAGTTTGGACCATTAAATCCACAAATTCATACATTTCATCAAATGTATCTGGACTGTTATATTTTACTTCTAAATTATTTTTTCCTAGAAAGATAAGTAACAACCACTGGTAATGTCAAATCAGCATATGAAATGTAAGCCAAAAAAAAAAGTTGTGCTTACCAATATTTCCTCCAATTTCATACAAGAAAATGTCCCCTTTCTTGAGAGTCTGGGCTACCCCACTATTAGAAACAAAAACAAACAGATTAGTTGCAGCATCAAAGACCTTTCAAGTAAATCACTTTAACGTGCTTGGGTAATTCTAACATGTATGGAAAATTCATAACTTAGACACACTGTAATTATCAACACATTTGTATTTCCTCATCTGCTAAATTTGCCTAATAAGTAACAAAAATGTCACACTTGAAAATTGAAACAAACAAATCATGAATTTGAAGGCAAAATAATAAATCACTATCTAAATTTGTAAAATTAAAAATAAAAGTAACATTTTGTTGTTGTTGTTGTTGTTATGTGCCGTCAAGTCAGCCCTGACTCATAGCGACCCCTCCTTGGGTTTCCGAGGCAGTATCACTACGGAAGTAGGATTGCCCAACCAAATAACATGACAATCTACTTTGCATAAGGGACAAGAAGTTCTTCATAAAAATATAAAAAGAAAGATTTCCACCTTACTTTCCACATTGCATTTATTTAGTTAATATTTATTATGTGTTTTCAATGCTGACAACTATAATAGCGTACAACATGGATGTAGTAAGTTCCATCCCCCTATTTATGTTAAATGTCCATATGTGGGAGAGTGAAAGTCAATGTTTGTTATAAAGACTGTAACAAGTAGGGTGCATTTACAAATCTACATTCTCAAATAAACTCTTCCAGAACACTAACTTAAACAGTAAAAATTAGTAGATTTCAATGTTTTCACAACTTCCTGTTTAAGAATTTCCTGGGAAGCTTACTAACAATTCAAATACAGAGCTTTTGGAATTCTAACTTAATCTTTTTCAGACAAAATCCAAGGATCTGCTTTTAAAATGCAGTGGTTAAAGCATTTTGCTGCTAACCAAAAGATCAGCAGTTCAAGCCCACCAGCTGCTCCATGGAAGAAAGATGAGGAAGTCTGCTTCCATAAAGATTTACAGCCTTGGAAATCCAATGAGGTTTCTGAGTCAGAATCGACTTGATGGCAGTGAGTTTGGTTTTGTTTTGGAAGTGGATTGTAAACCTCTGGTATAAGGCTCTGAAGACCCACTTGCTAGAATTAAAAGAAAACAAGGTCTGACGCTTATTCAAGCCATTAAGAAAAATACAGTAGAACTGAAGATTTCCTGACCAACATCCATCCATATTATGACTCATCTGGTTCTCCAACTTCATCAACTCTGATGTCCTCAGAACACTGAGGGCTGAATATAGTCATACACGTACACTTAAGCTCTCACCTACTGAGTTATATTCTAACCAAAAGTCATCTTAGTTTATATCTAAATTGGTTTGTGCTTTTTTCAAATTAAATAATTTTTTTAAAAAACTGTAATACAGTAAATAACCCAATAAACTATAAGTGTAAAGGTCATTTTCTCTATGAAAACAAAGTTGAATGTTTGGGGAGACTTGATTAAAAAACATCAAGTTTTTTACCCCACTTTAAGGAAACCTAAACTGAGTTTACTGGTATATGCAAGCCTTTGCATGACAGTAACCAACAAATAAAAGACTTTATATAGAGATTGGTGAATAAAGGTACAATTTAATTATAAGTCATGCATCAGTCCACTGGGGGGAAGGAGAACAACAGCGGTAAGTAGCATTTTCCATTGCCTCACACTGGTGTAATCTAAGTGGAAACAGTTGGAGAATGTGGTGGACAACAAAATTATATTTATATTTACTGAGGACTTCACTTACTACGAGGCTCACACGAACAGTGCGACGTACTTCACAGTCTTATTCCTAGTACACTATCACAAGCCTATAAAGTAGGTCCTATTATGGTCCACTTTTACAGATTAAAAACATGAGAATTAAAGAGATTACAAAACCCAAGTATAGACTACACTGAGCACTTGGATCCCATGAGTCAATACTGTGTAAATTAACTGGAAATAGCCTAGAAATTTCTAGCCTAGAAATCTACCAGTCATCTGTCAGTTTGTTGTACTGTGGCAGCTTGCATGTTGCTGTGAGGCTTGAGGCTGTGCTGTTAGTATTTCAAGTGCCAGCAGGGTCACCTACAGTGGGCAGGTTTCAGTGGAGCTTCCACACTAAGACAGACTGGGAAGGAGGACAGGGCCATCTACATCTTAAAAAACTGGCCACTGAGAACCTTATGAATAGCAGTGAAATACTGTCTAATATATTACTGGAGAACATTATGAATAACCATGAAACATTGTCTGATATAGTGCCAGAAAATGAGCCCCTTAGGTTGGAAGTCAAAATATGACTGGGGCACTCAAAATATGACTGCCTCCTCAAAGTAGCATCTACCTTAATGACATGGATGGAGAAAAGTTTTCAGGAATTTCATTCCCTGATGGGGCATGAGTCAAAATGGGAAGAAAAAGCTGCAAACATTTATTAATAATTGGAAGTTGGAATGTGTGAAGTATGAATCTAGGAAAATCAAAGTTGTCAGAAATGAAATGAAATGCATAAAGATCAATATTCTAGGCATTAGTGAGCTGACATGGACTGGTATTGGTCATTTTGAATCTGACAATCATATGGTCTACTATGCCAGGGATGACAAATTGAATAGGAATGGTGTCTCATTCACCATCAAAAAGAATGTTTCAAGATCTATCCTGAAGTACAGTGCTGGCAATGATAGGACAGTATCCATAAGCCTACAAGGAAGACCAATGAATGCTACTATTATTCAAATTTATGCATCAACCACTAAATCCAAAGACACTGAGATTTTACCAACTTCTGAAGTCTGAAATTGACCAAACATGCAATCAAGATATATGGATGATTACTGGTGATGGGAATGTGAAAATCAGAAACAAAGAAGAAGCATCAGTATTTAGAAAATACGGCCTTGGTGATAGAAATGACACCTGAAGTCGCATGACTGAATTTTGCAAGACCAATGACTTATTCATTGCAAATACCATTTTTCAACAATATAAATGGTGGCTATACATGTGGACCTCACCAGGTGGAATATACAAGAATAAGATTGACTATACCTGTGGAAAGAGGTGATGGAGAGGCTCAATATCATCAGTCAGAACAAGGCCAGGAGCTGACTATGGAACAGACCACCAATTGCTCATATACAAGTTCAAGTGAAAGCTAATGAAAATTAACACAAGTGCTAAAATATGACCTTGATTATATTCCACCTGAATTTAGGGGCCATCTGAAGAACAGATATGATGATGACTGAAGACCAGATGAGTTGTGGGATGACATTAAGAACATCATACATAAAGAAAGCAAAAGGTCATTAAAAAGACAAGAAAGGAAGAAAAGACCAAAATGGATGTTAGAAGATACTCTGAAACTTCCTCGTGAATGTAGAGTAGAAAAGGTGAAGTACAAGAGCTGAACAGAAGATTTCAAAGGACAGCTCAAGAAGAAAGAAACCAGAAGAGAAGAACACACTTCACATTTCTCAAGCTGAAGGAACTGAAGAAAAAATTCAAGCCTCAATTTGCAATATTGAAGGATTCTATGGGCAAAATATTGAATGATGTTTTCAGGAAACACTAAAAGAAGCTGGAAGGGCAAACTTAGGGGCCCTACTTTATGGCATAATATGGACTACGAAGCATAACCCAAAATGCACAAACAGCAAAAGATGAACTAGATGACTGGAATATTCTAAAAATTTAATTATTATGTACATCAAAAGACTTCTCCAAAAGAGTAAAAAGAAAACCTACATATAGGGAAAAATAATGCAGCAACAACATATCTGACAAGGGACTTATTTCTAAAATGTATAGAAAACTCCAATACCTCAACATTAAAAAGACAAACAATCCAATTTAAAAATGGGCAGAAGACATGAATAGACACTTCACCAAAGAAGATATTCCGGTGGCCAACAAACACACGAATAAAAGTTTATGATCATTGGCCATTAGAGAGATGCAAATCAAAACAATAATGATATACCATCTCACCCCAGCACTAATAGCAAAGTTCAACAAGAAAGAAAATAACAAATGCTGGTGAAGAAATGTAGAGAGATTGGGACTTTCATACACTGGCTGGTGGGATTATAAAATGATATAACCACTATGGAAATCATTATGGCAATTCCTTAACAAGTTGGAAATAGAAATACCACTTGATCCAGCAATCTTATTATTAGGTATATATTCTAAAGAAGTGAGATCCAGGACATGAACAGATACACATATACCCATGTTTATTGCAGCACTATTCACAATCACAAAGAGATGGAAACAACCTAAGTGCCCATCAATGGAGGAATGGATAATCAAACTATGGTACACAATGGAATACTACACAACACTAAATAATAATGTAAAATCTGTGAAATTCCTCATGACATGGATTAACTTGGAGGACAGTATGCTGAGTGAAATAAGTCAACCACAGAAGGGCAAATATTGCATTAGTCCACTATTGTAAGAGTCAATGAAAGATTTATATATGGAAGGAAACTATCTTTGTCAGTTATTAGGGATGTGTGTGGTAGGGAGATGGAAAATTACTAGACAGGTAAGAGACAAGTAGTGTTTGGGTGAAGGAAAAGGCAATATACTAAAAGCAAGTGACCAACACAGTAACAATAAGGAAAAGAAAGACACAGAGAGAGGTACACAAGAGGTACAGACAACAGAGATAAGCACATTTACATAAACAATACTGCATTGTCAGTAATAACAAACATTACTCTATGGTAGATACATAGGTAGACAGGGTGAAGGATCAGAAATGTCTAGGTAAAAGGGAATATATCCATGACCATATATAAAATGGCAGACAATATTTCTACATACATATTTCATGTACTATAAGAATGTCCTTATAAATAGAACTAACAGGGGGCAAAGTTATAATAATTTCTTAGCCACAGCCAACTACCCTAAGTAAGTGAGTTGTGGGGCCTGTGGGTTCAGGACTATAGTTTCAGGGGACATCAAACTCAATTGGCATAACACACTACACAAAAACACTGTTCTACATCCTACTTTGGTGAGTAATGACTGAGGTCTTAAAAGCTTGCAAGCAGCCACCTAGAAGCAACAATTGTTCTCTCCTCATCTGGAGCAAAGAGGAATGAAGAAAACCAGACACATGGACACAGTTACTCCATGGGACTAGTAGACCATGCAAACCTCAGCCTCTATGACCCTGAGACCAGAATAACTAGATGGTGTCAGGCTACTACTGTCAACCACTTGGAAAGGTATCAGTGCAGGAGATCCTACTTAGAGTGGGAGAAAAACGTGGAACTAAATGCAAAAAAAAAGACTAGGCTTACTCACCTGATGGAGACTGATGAAACCCCCAAGACTATGGCTCCTAGTCACCTTTCAGGCCTAGAAATGTACTCACTTCCATGGCTTCCAGCCAAACAATAGACAGGCAAATAAGGTGAATATTTATATCAGATAAGTACTCTCCTTAGAATAATCAATCATGGGAGAATAGAAGGGCAACATTTGCACAGGGATATAGCTCAGAGGGCAGCAATGCATAGGGAAGAACATAGGGAAAAGGTAACCACAGGGAGGAAATAGGAAGAGAACTATTACATTATGGAGATTGCAATCAATGTCATGAAACAAAATGTGTATGAACTACTGTATGGAAAATGAATTTAGTCTATAAACTTTCACCCAAATCACAATAAAATAAATAAATAAAATGAAGATGGGAGGAATACAGAGTCACTGTACCAAAACGAATTGGTCAACATTCAACTAGTTCAGGAGGTAGCATGTGATCAGATTCCAATGGTATTAAAGGAAGAAGTCCAAGCTGCACTGAAGGAATTGGTGAAAAACAAGGCTCTAGGAGTTGATGAATACCCATTGAAATGATTCAACAAATAGATGCAGTACTGGAGGTGCATACTTATTTATGCTAAGAAATTTGGAAGACAGCTACCTGGTCAGCCGACTGGAAGAGATCCATATCTGTGCCCATTCCAAAGAAAAGTGATCCAACAAAATGGAAATTATTGAACAATATCATTAATATCACATGCAAGTAAAATTTTGCTGAAAATAATTCAAAAATGGTTGCAGCAGTATATTGACTGGGAACTTATAGAAATGCAAGCTAGATTCAGAAGAAGATAATATGGAACCAGGGATATCATTGGTGATGTCAGATGGATCTTGGCTGAAAGCAAAGAATACCAGAAAGATGTTTACTTGTATTTTATTGACTATAGAAAGGCATTTGACTGTGTGGATCATAAAAAATTATGGAAAACATTGAGAAGAACAGGAATTCCAGACCACTTAATTATGCTCATGAGGAACCTGTACAAAGACCAAGAGGCTCTTATTCAAACAGAACAAGGGGATGCTGCGTGGTTTAAATCAGGAAGGAAGCATGTCAGGGTTGTATCCTTTCATCACACTTATTCAATCTGTATGCTGAGCAAATAATCCAAGAAGCTGGATTATATGAAGAAGAACACAGCATCAGCATTAGAGGAAGACTCATTATCAACCTGTGATATGCAAATGACACAACCTTACTTGCTGAAAATGAAGATGACTTGAAGCACTTACTGATGAAGAGCAAAGACTACAGTCTTCAGTATGGATTACACCTCAACATGAAGAAAACAAAAACCTTCACAAATGGACCAATAAGCAACATTATGATAAATGGAGAAATGATTGAAGTTGTCAGGGAATTCATTTCAGTTGGATCCACAGTCAATACCCATGGAAGCAGCAGTCAAGAAATCAGACGTCATATTGCACTGGGCAAATCTGCTGCAAATGACCTCTTTAAGTGTTAAGGACTTTAAAGTGTTAGGATGTCACTTTAAAGACTAAGGTGGGCCTAACTCAAGCCATAGTATTTTCAGTCTCCTCCTATGTATGTGAAAGCAGGACAATGAATAAGGAAGACCAAAGAACTGATGCATCTGAATTGTGGTGTTGGTGAAGAATACTGAAAATACCATGGGCTGCCAGAAGAACAAACAAATCTGTCCTGGAAGAAGTGCAGCCGGAATGCACCCTGCAAGTGAGAATGGCCAGACTTCATCTCATCTACTTTGGTCATGCTATCAGAAGGGATCCTTCCCTGGAGAAGGATATCATGCTTGACAAAGTAGAAGGTCAATGAAAAAGGGCAATGCCCTCAATGAGATGGACTGACACAGTTGCTGCAATGATGGGCTCAAGCAAAGCAAGGACTGTGAAAATGGTACAGGAACAGGCAAGTGTTTCATTCTGTTGTACATAGGGTCGCTATGAGTTAAAGCTGACTTGATGGCATCCAACAACAAAGCCTAGAAGTTCTGTTTATATCTGCAGTCTGGCCAGATTTTTAGGTGCATGCTCATTCCTGCAGGGAAGAATGGCATACAGCTGGTTTCTACTCAGTCAAGGCAAAGAACAGAGAAGAAATAGACTAACTTGAACTAGAGAGATGCTTTAAGTGAAAGGCATCTGAGAAAATCCAGCTATTCCCAGGACTTAATCCTGAGAATTTCCAAATATTCCTAGGTCTTAATCTTGAGAAATCCCATCTACTCTAAGATTACACCAATGGCTTCCAGATCTGTGATGATTACTATACCCTTTAGTGAGTGTGGAGAGGCTGCTTTTGGAGACAAACTACAGATTTAGAATCCCAGCTCCACCATCTCTGGAATGTGTGACCTTGTGAAGTTCCAGCTTTCTTATCAGCAAAGCAGACATTATAATTGTACTGACTTCAGAGGTTATGGAGAGGGACATATATCATGGCTTACTAGAAGGCCAGATATTACCAGTCAGGGTCTTTCATTTCACCACCATCTGTTAACTGCACAGATCCATCACATCTCCCAATTTATGACCCTGAGGGAAGATACTTTAAAATTAATATTATATCCATTCCAACACCTAGCAGAGGTCCTTAAACAGAGCAAGCACATATTAAATACTTGTGGTACTGTATTCAAATTGGAGAAGTTTCAGCAGAAAACTATACTGAAAGCCTTTAATGTTAGAATGAGATTGAATTCAATGACAAACCAAAACAGAGTATTCATAAACCAAGATGTCAATGTCCCTGATTTAACAGACTTAACAAAAAATTAGACAAGTTAACTTCAGAACACTAAGAGACATAACCTTAGCTAAAACGAATTTAAAAGGTAAAAACTGAAAACCCAATACACGTATTTGGACTTCTAAAATTCATAAATGGATATAGCAACATATCCTGGAAAGGGAACACTTTAATATCATGAGAAGGAAGCCACTGGCTTTCAAAGGACTGCACGGCACCCTCGGCCTCAGAATAGAGGTAAAAGTCTTGATCCCTACCCAGCACAGTGAGCCCTGCTCTGTGATATCAGTGCTCCAGGGACTGGTGTCCTGTCAATTCTTTACACGTCTCACTAGATTTTGGTTTTTAAATCTGCGCATTACTTAGTGTGTGTGCATTACTTTGTCTTCATTACCTTTAATAGAAAAAGTTGTGTTTTTGTATGTGTTTGTTTTAATCACAACGTACCCTAATTAGTCATTTGTTAATGGCTTACAAACAGTAATTAACCTCCAGTCAATATATCCTGGAAAGAATACTGAGTAGTCTCCAATGCCAAGCCCACTGCAGCCACAGGGAAGGAATCCTCAGACATCTGCTTGAAACAGGTTCAAGGTGAAAACAAACTACAGGCAGACCTCAGGTTACTGAGATCCGTTCCTAGCTGTGTCTTTAAGGCTTTAAGTGGAATTCGTAGGTGAGATGGAATAGGTGCATACGGTTCTTATTTAGCCTTTAGTGCAAGAAAAGGCTCAAAGCCTTTTCAATGATTTAGAAGCCACAAGTGTGCAGCAGGTGAAGGTGATTGTGATGAAGAATTTGTTGTGGCAGTGGTGGTTCAATTGTTTCACAATGAGGGCAAATTGACGTAACATAATTGAAACAGTGGCTACACTGATGGCCTGAAACACAGAAATGATTGTGAGGCTGGTGCAGGATGGGGCTGTGTTTCTTTGTGTTGCACCCAGGGTGGCTGTGAGTCAGAGCCCACTCAGGGACACCTAACAACAACAGGGCAAGAGTTGTCCATCTAGTGGTCAAAGCCAGGGGACTACCTGTAAATCACAGAACCTCAACTCACTCCAACAGTTAAACTTGCTACATGTGTTCTTTTCTGCTGGGAAGATTCATGTTTTGAGCACTACTGATCACCCCATAGTTTGTTTTTGTTTTTTTTTTTAAAGGGGGGAGGGGAGGAAGGGGGAAGACAGAAAGTGAGTTATATCATGAAAGAAATTAAAACAAAAACAGGCCTCTACCTCTCTTGGCTGAGAAACCTGGCAAGAACATCACTGGCTTTTAGTTCTTCAGTTAGCTGTATTGCCATGGAAACTTTCGAAAGATGGGGAGCTTGCACTCGAATCACTCCCTGAGGAACGTCAGCCTGCAAAGCAATAATGACACTGGAACAAAGCTGGCAGCAGCTGGAACATGTAACTCTGTACAATGCATTATATGGTAAGTGTGCTTAACTGCTACACATTTTACTTCACTACATAAAAACCTTAACTACTGTATAATGTAATTTGCTAAATTACATCAAACCTCAAATATCCTCTTAATGGTGATAGGGGAACTTTATAATGCCCATGCAGTAATGCTTAATTATTTTTAAAGATGTAAAGAATGACAGCAATAACCATTACTGCCATATTAAGTGCTGATTTCTGAGTATTATCTACTAGAGGGTGCTTCATGTAGCAATTTATGAAATTGAGTCAGAAAGAAGTAACTTCATGTGCTGTTGCAATGTATGCATTTCAAAATATCTTGCATGTTCACAAAATGTCACAAAAATGATTTCTTAGTCCTTGAGATTCTAAAAAAAGGAAATATATTCTTTTAATACACGTGTTCTTTGTCTACTGTCTACTTGGTTAATGAGCTTACACTTTCGACTTATTGCAACCCTGTGCCAGTGGATAATAAGTATATTTCATTTGTATTTAGGTTATCAATGAAAGATTCTGAGGTTAACAACATCAACACGTCAGCAGTGGCATTTGAAATATTAGGCTTAATTCCTAACTGGTTCTATAAAAGAAATGCTAGTTTATTATTGATAAGTGTATGCCTTAAACCAATCTTAGAACAAACAGCATGTACAAATTCTGTTTAGAGAGAAGGCTTTCAACACTGCAAAGACAATACCTTATTTAATTCAACCAAAACTGTGTAAGCAAACACTATAAACGATGTACTGTCCTCGGTCTACTTACCTAATACATAAATACGACATAAGTCTTTTACTTCACAATGGTAGTTTTATGCCTATAATATCACATCTTTTTATGTACACAGTAGTCTTGAATTCCCAACCCCCCACCCCCGGACACCCTCGGACACCCTCGGACACCCTCCACCTCCACCACCTCACCCCACCCACCTCCACCACCCCCGCCTTTGAGTACAAATCAACTCGATGGCTACAACCTGTTTTTGGTTTTAGACAAAGCACAGATACACCACATATACCATTAATTTGATTTCTTCTTTTTTTCTGCCCCTTGTCCCTGTGCTTAAGGAAAGAATCAGCAGAATGGAAGCCTCCAATGACATGACACTGCGGTGCCTGGAGCCCTTACCCTCTGCTTTCATACATAAACAGATGGGGCCCGCACACCCAACACCCACCTCCGTCCTCTCCCTGCAAAGAAAAGCATCACGGCAGGCCCTGCCCGCCATCCCTTCCCTCTCCACCGAAGCTCACACTTACTAAGTGACCATCCCCTCAGAAAACTAATTTTATTTCTTTTAAAGTTCAAGAAAAATAACATGACTTTAGAATCAGGTTGCATAGAAATGCAGGTGCTCTGAAAAGATTTTAAATTGCTTTCAGTAACATCTGAGATATAGTGTGGAAAGGAGAAGTGAAGCTATATTATATAAGACTGTACAGAGAGCACAAGATTACGTAATATGGCTTTTTCAGTGATGGACTAGAGCCATCTGTCACACCTGGGAGGAGACCCCAGAGGGTCTGCCTACCAACCTCAGAAATCCAGGCACAGACTAGGTATAACCCCCACCTGCCAGCCCTTACCTGTCCACTCAGTGAAGGGCCACATGGGGACTTACTTCAAACCCAGATGAAGATACAAAAGCCTTTTCAACCTTAATACTCACCAGTCTGCTGGGTGAAGAACTCCATGTTTAGTGTTCTATTCCAAATTATCTTCCTGGGTGTGTTGAATTAAACTTAATCCTGATTCCAAGCTGTGCCCAGACCCTTCAACTCCTGCTTCATCTCTACTGTCCCATCTGGACCCTTGGTTTGTTTTGTTGACTTCTACATTCTGGGCCTTAATCTAGCCTCTGAACTTGACCTTGCCTTTAGGATACACATGTTTATCCTTCCCCTTCATTCTATGCTGGCCTTCATTTTCATTTGTAACATTACAGAGAACGCATTGCTTCTTGAAAAAGATGAGCATGTCATGTGAGTACTATTACCTTTTCCCTTTCAAAGCAATGATTAAATCAATGGTGTATCATGTAACTGAGGGATTATGCTACGTGAATTTATGCCTTGGATTTGATCTCTAACTTGTATCTAGCTGTGGTTATACTACCTACTGGCCTGGTCTCACCTATCTGTTTCCTCATCAAAGGCAGAAAACAATAAGGCAGCACTAACAACTTAAATGTAGGGGTAAAAACTGTAGTAGCAATGCTCAAAGAATTGAGTTTGTATCCATAAAATCCACCAGTCCTCCTTATCCACTCAGGAAGAACAATGAGTATAGGTATTTTGTATCACTTCAGTCTGTTATTATATTATATATGGCCCTGAATGGCAGCCTGGGTTTTCAGAGAGCCATGTACCTTATGCTGATATTAAAATTAGAAAAACTTGGTAGAGTCAGAGTGCCAAATAGCTTTACATATAGGTATTATTTGATGACAGCAGTGGTGACAGAAATTGTTCCTATAATTATGTTTTACCTAGCCCCAGAATACAAAAAAAAAAAAGACAAGTAAATCTATGGTGACATTTAAAATGAAGTAGGATGGTATGATAAAGTTTATATAGAAGGTACACAATAAATCCAAGTTATAAAACCAAAGTGATCCAGAAACAAATATATTTTCATGGAGGGTTCTAGGATATGGCAACTATAGCCTGTTCTATGCCTTTTTATCCCATGTGTTCTTCTGACACATTCTACTATTTGGGAACAAAACAAAACAAGACCAGTCACAATTCCCTAAAACCACTGCATGTTTTTTGTTCACTGTGTGTCTACTACTCCCCTTCTGAACTATCCCCCTGCTACCCAGTCCTGAAGGTCAATTCCAAATACCTCAAACTCCACAGAACCTTCTATGATCTTCAGTGTCAAAGGGAATTTCCTCCTTCCCCCAAATTTCATAAACCTCTGAGCCTCTTTACGAGAAGTTTCCTAATATATGACACCCATATTTGTATGCTAGTTACATGCCATATGGCAGAATATTATGTGTCGCCACCTATAAATGTTTATTGATTAAAGGAATTACTCAAAACTATTTCCTAGTAAAAAATGTATGATAAAGATTGTAAAACTTTTCTAGAATGAAACAAAATCTACCAACATTTATTTCCTTAAAGGCAAAAAAGTATCATAAAAACACTGATGAAAAGAAATGAATGGCTTCTATCACATGATGTTGCCACTACTGATGACCAGAAACAGGAAGGGAAAGAGTGGAGGAAAGGAATTAAAGATGCTGGAAGAGATGATGCATTCAGTTACTACAGCAGTGAACCAAGGAGAAAAGTCAAGGTTAGCAAAGTTAGCATGCTCCTGCATGAGGATATACCTACTCAATCCCCCCATGGCATCTCCTGAACAATTAAGGCCTTTAAAAATATTGCCAAGGGCCTCTGCATTGTAAATAAGCTCAGGGATCATAAATGTAGCAAGTACAGCCAGGTTCTTCATAACACACAGCATTGAGTTCAGTGTGGAGAGCACTATTTGTGACACATGAATCCAGTGTCTTTCTGATAGAGCTTGAAAGAAAGAGTTCCAAGGGTTAGCTTCTGAGAGTATTTGAGAATTCTCATGTATGTATGTGTGAAATGTCAGACAATTGTCATACTGTGGGGCACAGAAGCTGGCTTTTGCCAACAAAAGGGGAGTAACATGGGGATTTTCCCCCAGCTTCCTTATGACTGTGAAGTTAAACACTTCCCTCATCCCTTTACCTCAAAGAGCAGGAGATGAGGCTGAGGCAGCTCTGACTCAGCTTTAACCTTAGCCAAGATACAAACTGTAAAAGCCTTGACTCACTTCACATAGAAATGGAATATCAGTGTCTTTGGAAAGACTTTAATCAGGTCAATAGCTTCCATATGGCACCTTCCTAGACTGTCTCACCATATTCCCTGACAATTTGGGAACTTGAATACTACTGGATGTGTCTGTGTCTGTGTTTACAGGAAAGGAACAATTCCCAGCCTCTTTATGTTTGTATTAATACATCTGAATTGAGTAAGGAAGACCACAGAAGAGTCAGTGCTTTTGAGTCATGGTATTGGTGAAGAATGCTGGAGAAAGTATCCTGGACTGCTGAAAGAACTAACAGATCTGTCCTGGAGGAAGTTCAGCCGGAATGCTCCTTGGAAGCAAGAATGGCAGGACTCCGTCTCACCTACTTTGGTCATGTTGTAAGAAGGGACCATTCCCTGGAGAAGGATGCCATACTTAGTAAGGTGGAGGGTCAATGGAAAAGGGGAATGCCCTCAATAAGATGGATTGACACAGTGGCTGCAATGATGGGTTCAGGTGTAGCAGGGATCATGGAGCTGGCACAGGACCAGGCAGTGTTTCGTTCAGCTGTTGTTCTGGTTATCTATTGCTGCTCTGACAAGAATATACCACAAATGGGATGGCCTTAACAAACAGGAGTTCATTTTCTTATAGTTCAGAGGCTTTAAGTCCAAGTTCCAAGTGCCAGGCTCTAGGGGCTTGGGTGAAAGCCCTGCAACCTTGGGGTCCAGCTCCACCTCCTGCTCCCGGCCCACTGGAGCTAGAGGTGTTTCTTCACTCAGACAGCTGCTAGATGCTGAGGCTGAAAAACCCAAGGTTGACAAATAAAAAGGCACAGTCCCAATGTTACCAAACCACATGGCAAGCCATTAATTTAAGTCTATTTTAAGTCCCAAGGTCAGCAGAGCATGGCAGGCTGCTGAACAACAACATGACTACATCAGGGTCCAAGCATGCCATATGCTAGAGACCACTCCCAAGGCTTCTCCTTCTATACAGGAAGCAGACCACATCCCAAAGGCAGCTACTCAGCTGCCTGTGGTAGATCCCACCATGGAGATGATTGAATGTCTCATCATGGGGAATAACTACCACCAGCTGCCCAGCCACTCAGCCAGTCCCAGTCGAGTTGACACACAAACATAACTACCACAGCTGTACACAGGGTCTCCATGAGTCAGCGATGACTAGACGGCACCTAACAATAACATCTGAATTTGCACAATACAGAGGCTGACAGTCTAAATGAATCTACCATACTTTTTTCTTCTGGAGAAGAAATTAGCTTTACCAGCAGACGTAATTGTTAAAGACCAAGAGTTCAGAAGTAATTTCTGGAAAGTTTTTGCTGGGTATCTTGACAAGGTGACCCAATAATATTTACATAAATACAATAAACAATAAATGATGCCAACACTATAATTTAAATAATGTATTACAAACACTATGGAGCTCCAAAATCAGGCTATATCAAATACTAAAGCTATCACTATACTAATTGCACTGAGCTGCCAAGCTTTGAAAAGCTACATGTCTGATCATTAACCCAAACAGTCTGTTCTTAATTTGAGCCTTAATAATAGCTAAATCTGTGCAGAGTATAATCTTTGTCACCTTCCTATTTCTCATTCTCTTGTCTAACAGCTGTGACTTTGTCCCTGATTTTTTTTTTTTTTTTTTTTTTTTTTTAGTGTGCTTGTGAACTGAAACTATGCAATGTGCAGCAGGCTTGGAGAAGAGTAGCATCTGACTAACATTTAGTCACAAAGCATTTTACAACTTAAAAAATGTTACAGTCAATTTTGTATCCATGCACAAACTATTATAATAGAGAAAATGATTCATATGGTCCTCACATGTTTTACATATTGAATGGAAGTATTTTTAAATGTGGTTTTCTTTTTCAGTTAAATATACAATGATTTTAGGATTCTTTATAACGAACAGATAAAACACTGACTTGCTCATATTTTTGCACTCTAGAGATTAGATATTTAAATCCTCATCAGACCTTCAGAAGACACATGCTATTTTCTTCTAGTTTTTCATTAAAAGCTAATTTAAATGTAAAGCTTCATCTTCAATATTATAGGAAAATTTTCATCTTCAAAAGGGCAAAGGGGAAATAAAATTTGCTCAGAAGAAGGCCAGATAGAACACATATTTTGAAAATTAAACAAGGACATTTTAGCAAGGTATCTTAAACTAACATGGCATATTAATCACTATAGTCTGAGCCAAGAATACTGGGAGGTGGAGATATAGAAGGAATTCTCCACTATCTGGAACCATCTAGGTTCAAATTATAATTGAGCCTTTGTTATCCAAAAGTTTTAAACTTTTATGCAACTCACAGAGTCAGAGAATTTGAAAAAGGATCTTAAATTATTTCCATAGTTAATAAGCATTTAATGTACAACGAACTAAGTTCTGATATTGTTTTCCCTTTAACGGGGCATTATTTTATGCAGTATAAAAAAAAAATCAGAGAATGTCTCAAAAAGAAACAAGATTTCTGCACTTGATACTGTAATCTGATTTTCCACATGGGGACCCGAAGTAAATCTAGACACTGCTCCCAGTCCTAAAGCAGATGCTTGAAACAATACCTGAAGTGATGCTCTGGGGTCAGAGCTGTTATATGAAACCAGCAGTGGAATTTGGAATAGAATCGTGACTTAAGACAATGCCAGCCACAAGCCACCAGAGGCTACATGCACTGCTGCCAACTCCAGGATTCTTACGGTGGCACCTACCCAGAAAAAAAAAAAAAATATTGCTGTCAAGTCAATTCTGACTCATAGCGATCCTCTAGGACAGAGCAGAACTGTCCAGATAGGGTTTCCAAGGTTGTAAATTTTTACAGAGGCAGACTGCCCCATCTTTCTCCTGCACAGAGGCCAGTCGGTTCAAACCATTGACTTTTCCATTACCAGCTGAATGCTTAACCACTGCACCACCACGGTTCCTGTGGCACCAAGAGATCTCTTAAAATGTTACAAGATCATTTGGACACTATTGACAAGTCACATAAGCTCCCTAAAACTTGAGTTTCTCATCTGTAAATTAAGGAGTATGACACTAGATCCTCCTGAGTTAGCCATTAAGTTCAACATATGAGAGAAACTTTTGTTCCCTCTACTCATGAAGTCAGATGGGCTAAGCAGACATATTTGGCATATTTCACAGACTGTCACTAAGCCCTCACTCTGAGCCCCCCTTCTCTCATAAACACACAGCATTCTTTTACTTACAGAGGTGAATCTGGATGACATGAGAAAAATCCTACAAATCTAGGTCTACAATGGATCTTGAAGACTGAATGATTCAGCAATTCATAACCAGATGTTCATCAAAGAGACTCTTAAATCTTTATTAATTAGAGATGCAGTTGAGGTATTTAGTGCCAAGTGGTGCAAGGGGTTGAATGCCCAGCTACCACCCAAAAGGTTAACAATTCAAACCTACCTAGAGCTACTTGAAGAAAGACCGGGTGATCTATTTCCAAAGTAACAACTGTTGAAAACCCTAGGCACAATTCTACTTGAAACACACAGCACAACATCACCATGAGTTGGAATGAACTTAATGGTAATTTTCTTTTTTTAAATGGGTAAAATGATAGGATATCTGTGGTTTGCTTAAAAATACTAAAAGAAAAACAAAAACAAAAAAAGTAGTGGTGGGGAGAGGAGAAAACAAGATCCAAAACGTGTGTTTTATTGGTGATGGATATATGGAAGTTCTTATACTATTCTCTCTACTTTTGTGCATGTTAGAAAAATTCCATAATAAAATTATATGTCTGCATATTTATACATGCACACACACAGTTATACATACACACCAAACAAGAGAAAAAAACCACTTTTACAGTTTTTATAAAATACACATGTCCAGAACCTATCCTTAGAGATTCTAATTCAGTAAGTCCAGGGAGTGGCCCAGGAATACACTTTCTTCTTTATTGACTACTAGAGATCTTCTTTCACACTTGTGATTAAGCAGTTTTAATCTAGATTTACCTATTCATTTTACAGAGGAAACTGAGTCCCAGCGATATAATTGTCACATTCATTAATGTCAGAGCTAGGACTATACCTTCAAGCCACATGACGTGTGTGTGTGTGTGTGTGTGTGTGCAGTGTGTGAGGGAAGAGAGAGCGAGTGAGAGAGATTACAAGTCAAAGGCTATCAGAAAAGTTATTTTTAATGTCCTACAATTTTGTTATTTTTCATCAGGGCTTCAAACCAGTTCATTCTGGTTCTACCTCTGCTGAGAATTTCCATTTCCACCCCAAATACACTGAATCACTGCCAAATACACCCCATAAAAATCATCTGAGAGTCGTGTTAAAATGTAGATTCTGAGTCTGTATATCTGGGGTGGAAATGCAGATTCTCAGCAGAGGGCTGAACCAGTGCAAACCCCCATTTTTCCAAGTGTCTCTTCCTGCCCTACTGAACACAGAAGTCTCATTAGTATTTAAGTGAATCTACATTTGTACCCAACAACTAATATGTTCTAATCATTACAAACATTTGTCTTATTAGGTAGATTAAGTGTGTCCCTTACAACCTAGATCAAACTATAACTAGTTAAGCACGTCTTAACAACCTGAATGCCCAATTATGTAGTTGGTATTAACAGCATACAAAGTACTTTGGGAAATATTGCCTTAATGAATTTTCATGATCCACAATCTCTCTTTCACTATTCAAACCCCTGGAATCTGGAATCTTCTACCAACACTCACTAAAAGTGTTTCAGAGATGATCACATTTATCCTTCTCAGGGCAAAATTGAGGGAACCTTTATCCAGTAGTAATCCTACTCAACATCCCGTTAGCATTCGATATGACTAAACAAGCTCTTTTTCTTAGATAAAATTCTTTCTTTCTGTGTTTTCAACATACTACATTCTTTCTAGCTAATATTTCTAGCTCTTATTATTATTTTTTTGGCCTCTTTTACCATGTCCTTTTCCATTGTTCACTATTAGTGTCTCCCAGAGATCTGTCTTTGCCTTTTCATTTTCTTACTACACACACCCATCATGTGTAATATGAAACACTGTGGCTTCAGCTCCAATTTCTGTGCTGACCCCAAATGCATACATCCATCTCCGGACATTCTCTGAGCTTCTGGCCCCCACAGCCAAATCCCACACAGGTATGTCAATCAAAAATGTCAACAATTGCCTCCCTTGTCTTTTCTTTCAAGCCTGCTCCATTTTCTTCTTACGTTATCTTGACAATAAAACAACCAAGGCAAACTTCTGATTAACAGTGAGGTAATAATATACTCCAACTAGGACAACTGTGATTATTAAATGAGATATCATTTGCAATATGTTTACTATCATGCCTGACCTCTGGTGAGCACTCAAAAAATAGTTCTTATTACTCCTTAAAATATACAGGAATATACTGTTCACTGATTTCTTTTTATTTTCATATAGTAACACATGGATATGTTTCAATATCAATATGTACACTTGTACATTTTCATTGTTGTTGTTGTTGTTGTTGTTATGTGCCGTCGAGTCAGCCCCGACTCATAGCAACCCCTCCTTGGGTTTCCGAGGCAGTATCACTACGGAAGTAGGATTGCCCAACCTTCCTTCCGAGGAGTGGCTGGTGGGTTTGAACTGTCAGCCGTACATTTTCATAGTATTTCATTACATAGATATGCCATAACATAATTAGCTGTATCTGTTCTTTTCGACTTAGGCCAGTACAAACAAAATAGCAATGAACTTAAGCATAAATATTTGCATGCTCCCTTTGAAGGAATTTCTGAGTCCAGTGAGAAGTAAGACCTAAAGGCCTCTGCCACATGACAACCACTCTTCAGAGGGGTAGTACCAATTTATACTCCCATCAACAATATATGGAATTAGCCAAAGTCTTATACTGAAATTTTTATCTTATACTCTTTCAATCTTTCCTTCACCCTGTCATCACAAAGCCTGCTGTAAAACGCAATTTTAACTTTTTAACTCCTGGGGTCAGAATCATTCAGCAGTTCCCTGTCATCTACAGAATGGAAGCTTCACTCCTCCTTGAGTTCCCATTGCTGCCCTCCCTCTGCCCCTGTCCTTCCATACACTGGCCAGTCAGTATGAACTAATTTTCCTTCCAAACACCTTCAAACAGCACCACTTAGATGTCCAGTAGACTTCTCTCATTCAACAGGCCCCAAATTGAAACTGTGATGTTTTTACATCTTTGTGTCGATTTTATACTTCCAATTTCTAAAGCCAAAAATCTTTGAGTCATTCTTGACTTCTCTCTCTCTCTCACAGTTCACATCATTTTAATCGAAAAATTTTGATGGCTCTAACTTAAAAAACACCCAGAATTCAACCCACTTCTGTTCTGGTGGTGTAATGGTTAAAGAATTTGGCTGTTAATCAAAAGGCTGGAAATTTGAACCCACCAGCCTCTCGGTGGAAGAAAGATAAGGCAATCTGCTTCTATAAAGATTTACAGCCTTGGAAACCATATGGGACAGTTCCACTCAGCTTTAAACGGTAGCTATGAGGTAGAATCGACTCGACTGGATGGCAGTAGGTGGTTTTCACCTGCCAATACCCTGCTCTGAGTCACCATCATCCCTTAACTTAGATTACTACAAGAACCTCCGAAATGGTGTCATTTATAACCTTGCTCAGCTACAGTCCATTTCAACCCTACAGCCTGAGGGATCACTTTAAAACAAAGTATAGATAGATTGTCATATCTTTGTTCAAACCTTGCAATGACCCCCTATCACTCAGGCTAAATACAAATTCCTAATCATGGTCTACAAGGCACTCTGTGATCTGGCCCCATCAACCTTCTGACCTCATTTCATACTACTGTTCTCCTTGACCTCTCAACTCCAGCCATATTCACTCCTTGCTAGTCCTCAAACACCCCAAGCAAGTTCTGCCTTAAGGCATTTGCATAGACTATTCCCTCTGCTGGGAATGTGGTTCCTCAGATTTCTACACAACTCAGCTCCCTGACCTCCTACACAATTTAATATCGCAAGAGGCCCCTCCTTCCAAGTTCCCTTTTCCTGCTCTACTATTTCTAGAGCAATCACCACATTCTAACGTACTACATATTTTATTTTCATGTATAGGATTTAAGCTCAACAAGCACAATGATTTTTGTTTTGTTCAATAATGGATCTCAAGTGCCCAGAACAGTGCCTGAGACACAGTAGGAATACATCAAATAGTTGCTGAATAAATGAATAAAACATCCCAGGCAGCTATACGCCTTCATGGAAGGGTTGCATATTAAAATTATTTGGGAGAAAAGTCAGATATGTAAATCAACAAAGTAAGATGAAAGATTGTGGGGGGGAGCATATAGCAAAATAGATGGTCCATGTGCACCCAAAGGGAACAGTGGCTACGCAGACCCAGTCAATCTCTACCCTGTAACAGAGCAACAACACTTCTACCTACCCCACCCCAAACCATCCAATTTGTCAAGTTGGAAATGTAGACTCTTAGGTTGAATCTTTTCAATTTAAACTTCTGTTCATGGATCAAACATTGTAAAGCAAAATGAGAGGTCACACAAACCTCTACTGTGAACCATGACCACCTGGAGGCTGCCACTCTGCCACAAAGCTTTGCCTGCTGGCTAGGTCTTCTCTTCCTCACTGTCTGAATAGCATCTACTTGTTTTTTCACAGCTCAGCTCCATGAAGCCTCTCTGGTATCCATAAGTTATCACTACTCCCTCTTTTGTGTCCCAGGGGACCCTGACCAGTCTTCCGTCACATCACTTCCAGCATCTGTGAGTTAAACCTCTTTCCTCTTCCTGGGGGATGGGTTTCCTGCTTCATCTCCTTCTTGCATACCCAACATAGGGTGTGTGCTAGGCACCCAGGAGGCTTTTAGTAGCATTTTGTTAAACGAATAACTGAATCTCACCAACAAGAAAACCACAATTCAGAGAGACGAAATGACAGCTAATAAATGATAAAGCCAAGATTGAGATCCAGATTCAAATCCTAAACTCTTAAAATGCTACTATAGCTTTTAAATAGTACAGAGACAATTCTCATATCAACTTATGTACAAGTAACCCAAAGCATAAAATAAATTATACTGCTATAATAATAAACAGCATTATAATGCTGTTTTTCTGTAATAACAAAATTATTTTATATTCTATCTCCAAAAAAATAACCTTAATAATTTTTAATCTAAGAAATTACTATTAAAAATGTATAGTATGAATTCTGTTTCCTTAAGTAGACACTGTGCCTAAGAGTATCCCATTTTAAGTACCTTATAAAAAGATGAGGCTATAAAGTCACCTAAAGTTAAGATGAATAAAAAACAAAAAAAACAAGCCTGGTGCCATCAGTCAATTCTGACACCTAGCAACCCTACAGGGCAGAGTAGAACTGCCCCACAGGGTTTCCAAGGCTGTCATCTTTACCAAAGCAGACTGCCTCATCCTTTTCCTGCAGAGTAGCTGATAAGTTCAAACAGCCAACCTCTTGGTTAGCAGCTGAATGCTTTAGCCACTCAGCCACCAGAGCTCCTAAAATAAAGAAGCAGGGCTATAAAACAAGAAATTTACATATTTACAATGGTTTTAGCAGCAACAGAGAATTCTAAAGTTAAATAAATTATGGTATCTCAAAAATCCTTTCTAAACTTATGATTATATCAAGCATTTTTTCAAAAAATGTATATACAGGATTTACAATTTTCATTTCGTATATAAAAAACAAAACTATAACTCACTGCCACTGAGTCGATTCCAACTCATAGTGACCCACACTAGGTTTCAGAGGTGGTAAATCTTTATGGAAGTAGACCACCCCATCATCCTTCCAAGGATCGCCTGGTGGGTTTGAATCACCAACCTCTGGTTAGCAGTCAAATGCCTTAGGCACTATGCCCCCACAGCTCCTTATTTTACTACATATTAATGTTGTTGTTGTTATGTGCCGTTGAGTCCGTTTGAACTACCAGCCTTCTGGTTAGCAGTCAAGTGCCTTATACTATGCTACCAGAGCTCCTATATAGTACACATTTTTAAGTCAGGAGGTCTGGTGGCCCAGTGCCTAAGGTATTATACTGCTAACTAGAAGGCTGGCAGTTCAAACCCACCAGCTGCTCCAAAGAAGATGGAAGATGGGGCAATCAACTTCCAAAAAGATTTACCACTTTGGAAACCCAATGGGGGTCGATATGAGTCATAAGTGACTGTAGGGCAGTGAGTTTGGCCTTTTTGCTTGACATGTTTTTAAAGATGCTTGAAAATTGACTATTTAAAAATTTACAAAGGCAAGAATATTTTCTTTTGTAAAAGTGAGAGCTATTTTCACCTAAGTTTAGGGAAAATATTTATTTTTATAATTATTGGATCCCTAAGCAGGCCAGGTGGCACAGTGCCTAAGGCATTTGACTGCTAACCAGAAGGTTGACGGTTCAAACCTACCAGACAGTCCGTGAAAGGAAAATGGGGTAATCTACTTCAGCAAAGATTTAATGCCTGGGAAACCCAAAGGGTCGCTATGAGTCAGAATGGACTTGATGGCAGTGAGTATGGGTTTTTTTGCTGTTAAGAGGATGGTCAGAGAAAAACTCAAAGGCCAATAATTGTATTTCCACAATTTTCCACAAGATGTCAGCACTTAACTGAACAACCTCACAGGTGGTGCTGGTGGTGGCTGTGATATATTCTCAGTAAATAGAACAATAGAAACACTTTCACTTCAGCATCTTAAGGAAGAGTTTTGGTGACAACTCACTTCATATGTTCCATGCATGTTCCCTGTTTTTCTTAGTATATTCTTAGACTAGTTTGTAAATCCTGCTATTTAGTTATTTATTTATAGAAACATTTTAATTTCCTTCTTTTCCAAGATAAATTTTTCCAATTTCTTCTTCGAACTAAATTAAGAACTTTTAAGTATTTATTGAAATCCAGGAATTAATCCTAGGAGTAACACAAGCATTAGCTTATTGGCCTATTTGGGTTATTTAGTTATCGGCCCCCCACCACCCTCTACTGCCCCCCATGTTACAGATGAGAAAATTGAAGAAAAAAAAATAGTGGTTTCCCAGGCCTTTCTTTCCAAACCTACATAACACACTCAGTGGACCACTAGAGTCTTCTGTATGTGTCCATGGGGGTATTTTCAGGCATTCTTGTCTTACTGCCTTCCTTTGTTTCCCACTAACTGACATCCCGAGTCACCAATCCCTGAGCACTGTCAGTACTCAACATCAGTAGGAGTAGAAGCATAGTTAGTGCTGCTGCTGCCTTTAACTTTGAGTGGTACCAGAGCCCAGTAACCATTCAGAAAGGCATACTGGGAACACATACAATTGTTTTTGAGAGGAAAGAGGGTATATAAACAATACAGAAATCTATATTAAATACATATCATCAAGTTTTTCTTACATCATTTGGATTCTTATCTTGCTTTTCGTATTTTTCCCGGTCATAAGCCATTTTCTTTAGCAATTTCTTCATGGCTTTTTTATCTTTTTTATGATTCTCCGTGTTTTGCTTCCTCACTTGGTTTACAATAAACTTGGGAATCTAAGAAGAAATTAAATTAAATTAAGTTTAGGGAAGAAAAAGGAAAGGCACCACCTTATGTTACAGAAATCATCATCTTTCTTAACTTTCAAGAGGAGTAAAGATTTTGTCTATTTGATAAGACTGTCATTTTACAAGGCATGTGACTGCTAACCAGAAGGCTGGAAGTTCAAACCCACCAGCCACTCTTCAGAAGGAAGACTAGGGTCGCTATGAGTTGGGATTGACTCATCAGCAGTGGATTTGGTTTTTCAGTTTATTTATTAAACTGAGAAGAGAGAACATATCAGTATTCACTGATCACGTGGACAGGTATCCACACGATGCCATTTACCATGCATCGGGTAAGGTTCTAAAAGAAGCCTTTTTCTTTTCTGAGCTTTTTATTGTAGTTTGGGTGAAAGTTTACAGAACAAATTAGTTTCCCATTCAACAGTTTATACGCATTTGTTTTGTGCAGTTGGTTGCAATCCCTTCCATGTAACTGCACTCTTCTCATTTTTCCTCCCTGGGTTCCCTGTTTCCACTCATTCTTCTTTCCTATGCCTCCCTGCCTTCTGGGCTTTGTTTTGTGTAAATGCTGCCCTTTTGGTCTCATATGGTCGCTTGTACTGAGAAGTACATTCCTCCCTGATGTTTTTGTTCACTTTATAGGCCTGTCTACTGTTGGACTCAAAGTTGATTCTTGGGGGTGGGGTCAATTCCAGGCTTGAAGAGTGACTAAGGGTCACAGTCTTGGGAGTACAGTCTTTTTCATGATTTTGACTTTTATTTCCTCCCTCTCTGTCCAGGACCTTCTGTTGTGATCCTGACCAGAGGGGTAGGTAACTGTAGCCAGGCACCATCTAGTTATTCTGGTCTTAGGGTGGTGGAAGCTAGGGTTCACCTGGTCCATTAGTCCCTTGGACTGTTTCCTTGAGTCTTTAATTCTTTCTTCTTTGCTCCAGACCATAAGAGACCAACAGTTGTACCATAGGTGGCCACTGACAAGCTTTTAAGACCCCAGTGGCTACTCACCACAATAGAATGTAGAACACTGTCTTTGTGTCAATTGACCTAGATGTCCCCTGAGACTGTGGTACTAAGCCCCCAAGCCCAGTGACTATTCCCTCAAGGAGTTTAGTTATGATAAGAAGTTTTCACAAGTGTGTATCCTATATGCTCTATCATATCTTTGGTATATATACAGCACATACAAATATATGTATAGATATATCCTCTGCCAAACCTACATATACTCGTGGGCATACTCCCATTCACCTTCCCACATATGTTTGGCTTGCATATCTACCTACATATCTACTCTTACGTATTGCTTGTTATTACTATTATTGCAGGATTGCACGTGTAATAGTATTTATTTCTGTTGTCTTTTACTCTTGTGTGCCTCCCAGCATCTTCCCTTGCCTTGGTCTTGTTGTTCAAGGACATAGGGACAATTCTTTCATGTCATGTAAGCCAAGAAATAGAGACTACCTGTGGTGAGTGGTAGTAGAGACCATCACACCTTCATCCTTTAGCAGCCATTTATCTACACAGTCCTTCTGTCTAGCTTACAGTCCCCTTCTAGTTACCAGCTACCCTCTACTGTCAAGAGAGACAAAAATTTCACCAATAAAGAAAAGTTGGCAAGTAAATAGCAATAAACCAGGAACAATTCTCATAAACTATATTAGCAAAAATAAAGTATTTTAAAGCTCCTATATTATAACCACATAACAACAACAACATAATGTAGCCATGAAATAATGTTGGCATTTTAAAAATTGAGATTTAATAAATGCCTACTAATTAAAAAAAAAAAAAACAAACATTTGAAATCATTTGTGTCAGTTGCTTTTTATAGGGAATGTGAAAATAAATATGAGACTTCAGAATTTAGATTATCATCCCTCTGTCTTTACAACAAATGACTTGGGGGTTCCTCAAATAAGAGACTGAGATATCCAATAGTATGTTTTACTTGGAAGTTCTTTAGTTCATTTTTTCTAAATGCTTATAAAATGCATCTCTCAAAAATTACAAATTTCACTGGATAATGAGAGCTTAATCAACGAAGTTCTCATCCACCATCTTGTTCTTGTGCTGTTGAGAAGCAGAGCCCTGATTATCTGTCAAAACTCGAGCTCAATAGGAGGCTAAAACAAGGAAACCATTTTCAAGACATTCCCAGCAATTAGGATGCAAAATATACATACCCCTTTTAAAAAAAAGATTCCATGAAAAATAACTGTGAACAATCTGATTCCAAGATGGTATGTACTTTTTAAAAGACTACAGGTCTAAATATTAGGAGAAAGGAAAATGGACAGAAACAAGTAAGTAGGAAGTAATTTTTATAAGTCTTGTTTAATATAATTTCATGATTTTAAAATAGCAATTCACAGAGCTGCCTTATATATGTGAATAAAATGCCTGTAATATTTTCTGCATTCAAAAGTTTTAAACATAATCTTATAAAGCTGGTAACAAAATATGTAATGTGCTTTTAAAAACCATTATGGAAAAAAAGCACATTGCATGTGTATAACAGTTTTATAAAATTAAGTCTCAAATTTCTATAATCAATTATACTAGGAAGTGATAGGGTCATTAACAGAACTTAAAAATAACTACTTACTGTCCACAGAAGTTTTTGATATTTAATCAACAAGTGCATGACGTTAGCTGTTCCAGCTGCCATTACGAATTCTCGTTGTTCACTGGACTTCACACCAAACGGATGACACATAAAGAGATTGGGGGCCATGACCATTGCTATATTCATGACTGTCATTTTATTTTTCTCCTTATTGTCTATTACTCTTTGCAGAAAGTCAAGCAGAGCCTGAAACAGAAATGACTCTTTGAGATTTGTGTTGTACATGAAGAGACGAGATTAAAGCACTGTAGTTTACTGAATTTTTATTTAATTTAAAAAGAAAGTTGTGTATAATCATAGTCAGCTAGCTGCATCCAACAGTCCTGGCCACCAAAGCTTCTCTGTCAGTTTGATACTACTTCCTGGGATGGTGTTTTGTTTCTACCAAGGACCACGGCACTGGGGAATGAGGCAGACAAGGTGAGAATATAAACTAATTGGAAGAGAGAAGAATGGAAAATTAGCATCCCAGTAGCCTGATGGAGCACAGAAAAGCATTTAAAAATATCATAAAAATATTCGCTCGTTTCAGGAATAGTTGCACTTTGACCCCTAGGCATGAGAGAGAGAGAGAAAGAGAGAGAGATTGTCTCTTAAGAAGGCTCATTCAACCTCAACTTCATTTGCTTTAAGGAGATTAAGATGGGGAGGAAGTGAGGTGAGGTGAGACCCATAAGAAGAGCATTTTTAAAACTGAATGAATGAATGAGAAGAACTTCTCATCAGAAAAGGGCAATTTATGCTGAGCTTGGTGCTACCCAGTCCCCAACTCCACTGTGAGCACCTGTGTGTCCTCTGAGGGTACCTTCCATGATGCCCTAGATGGCTGAGATCACCCTCTTCCTAACAGAGCTATAGGCTTCATCTTCATCCTTTGCTTAATTAATTTGGGGCGAGCAATAATAACAACAACTGCACCAGTATGTGACATTCTCTGTGGGTGAGCCTCTGCCTTGAGCATACTAGAGATCATCTCATTTAATCTCTACTCCATCCAGATGAAATAGATCAGATGCCAGAATTATCCCCATTTAAATGATGAGAAAGCAATGTCTTAGAGAATTTAAGTGGACGACCAATGGTCACTTTGTTAGGAAATGGTGGAAAAGCTCTACTTAGTTTTTGTTTCTGAACCCTTAACTAATAAAAATTGGTTTGGTTTGGTTTTGTATTTTGCCCAAAACTCCTACCTTGAAAAGGCCAAATAAACTGTAACCAAATGAAAAAGAAACACATGGAAAGAAAAAATAGGAGGGCATAGAACACACAAGATATTAGGGGGAAAAAAAATCGTTCTAAGTGCTAACAGCTTGATCTTGAACAAGTTTAGCTGCTATATAGACCTCAAAATTCTCAAACAAACTAAAGGCATAGCCTTAATATCTAACAAAGAGATTTATGTATCTAATTTCTGGTGCAGCGCTGACAAAGTTAAATTGTAATACGAGCATAAGGTTATATAAAAACAACACATTTTCTCAAATGAGGACAAAAGATTAATTGGTAAGATTTGGAAGAAATATTTAATTTTGTTCCATAGAGACCAGAATAATTATTTGGGGACCAGCATATCTCTTTCTTCCTGGGCATAAATTACAGTGATTAGGTAATAAACCATTTTAATTGTGGTGTACGTATGCAATACATTTATTCAAAATATTACCATAAGAATCCTAGAGTCCATGTGTGAGTATATATAGATATGCAATAAATAATAAGATGCAAGCCCAGCCCTTGCTGGAAGAACTGCAGCATTTTCTCTTCACTGGAAGTACAAGAACTGCCTTTTTTGGGAAGTATTTACTTTAACACTGTGTTGTCAAAATATCACCGATGCGCTCTCTGAAAACTTGAGTTTGAGTCCCAGCACAGTTACTTACTAGTTACTTACTTACTGGTTATTTACAGTTACTTACACAGTTACTTACTAGGGTGATCTTGGGGAAACTTTTTCTCTCTCTGATCTTTACATTTTTCTTATTTGGAAAATGGGAAAACTGATTACATAGCCTGTGAGGATTAAGTCAATGCATGTAACGTGCTTCCTAATACTGCAAAACGGGAAGACAAATGTTACCCTGCATGGTTTGTTGACATCTTAAAATCCTCCATGCCAAAGGCAGGTATAATTGGTCCAAATGGACAACATTCAAAGGTAAAAGAATTTTGGTTAAGTAGTTTATCCACAGATACCTATAACTTTGCGCAGATGCCAGGACTAGTATTGAACACGGTGCCTTCTCACCTGTAGGTGTGTTGCAGAACTCTTCAACGCAACTCGTGATCCTTTTCCTCCAAATGACAACTGAATGAGTGGTTCTGGTACTTGGTAAGTTGGAAGACTTCAAGGTAGGCTTCCTGACATTACTTTGCAATAGAGTCTCTTCTCTCTCATAGAACTACATTTATGGTTTATTCTCTTGCACAGAGGCCATATTTATTTCCATGATTCTATTATTAACATTCTTATTTAAAACGTTCATCAGAGCTAGTTCATTAAGACACTAAAGCTTAAGTAAAAATTTTTTTTGCATCTGCCAGTTTTTGACAAAAAATAAACCAATTTTCCGCCTTAGTTATAATATTTTGCTCCTATATACAAAAGCCAAAATGATGCTAAAACATTTAAAACTGGTTTATAAACAGTCTATGCTTAAAACAATATACCTGAGACTTTGAAGAAATGCCCAAAGAAGAGCTCTAGGCCAGCCTCGCCCAATAGGAACCATATTAGATCAAGTGTTTCCTCCTATAACTATGTGAAGTCATTTGAATTTAGGTAAATTTTAAAAGGAGTTCATGGCACAAAAAGAGTTGACATGCTACACTGTTAACTGAAAGGTTGAGGGCTTCTATCCACATAGAAGTGCCTTAGAAGAAAGACCTGGCAATCTACTTCAAAACCCTACATCCCATTTAAAATCCTATGGTGCCCAGTTCTACCAGGACATATGGAGTTGCCAAGAATCAGATTAACAACGACCAGTATTGGTATATTTTAAACTAAATTATGTCTTTCCATTCAACTTTATATGTGTTCATTCACAGGGCCACCACCTGGACTGGCATTTTCAAGTGAGTAAGAAAAAAGATGCTCTTTTCTCTTTCTGGGTAGATGAAGTCCTGTGGTGATGTGCAGCTGGAAAACAGAGGATAGGCTGGAAATCAGCTCCCACTTTGTCCTGGGTTGAATATCCCTGTTAGGTCAGAACCTACACATCCATACATGACAGCCTTGGTCATAAAACGAATGGAACCCTTTCTGGAGTTGGCATAAGTCTCAAAAGTACATCAAAATATAACCTAACGTTACCTTGTCAGTTAGTCATTTGACAATCACTGGAACAAAATATTTTTTTCTGACTTAGTGAAGAGAATAACTCCTTGGAAGTTTTCCTGTAGCAGGTGTACTGCTTTTGACCCAGTCATCCTCATAGGCTGCTTTTATCCAGAAAAGTTGAGTACTAACATTCATTCCGTGGACATTAAAGAACTATCACTATTTTCATTTCTTGACAATTTAAACAGCAGGAAATGCAGGGGCTAAAGAAGCAAGGGTATTGCCCTTACCTGTACATTATTCTGTAAACTTTTGCCCTTAAGGAAAATGAAGTCAATGCAGAGTGATCCATTGAATACTATGAAAGCTACTGATGATGTTCAGAGTAAATGATATTAAATTGTTTGAATATTACACCAAATCACTTTGAAATTATAATATATACCAGAAACTCAGGATAAGTCTTAAGAGAAATAACCACAATTTGTTTGAATTGGTCTAACAAACATTTCAAGCTCACCATTATGACTTATTTCAAACTCTGTTACTATACTCTTACTGCAAACAATTGTAATATTTTAGTTAAAGGCAATAGTGGGTTATAAATAATGAATGTTAGTATTTTAAAAAACATTCATTGTTAAATTTATTAATATATGCTCACTAAACTTTAAAATATATAATCAATGAATTTGGAAAATGCAGAGAAATATGAAGAAAAAAACAAAAATTACTCATGGTCTCATTAATAAATGAACCTTAATCATTAGTTATGGCATAAATGTTCTAGTAAAATCTTGAGTGAAAAAAAAATCTCAATAATACTGAAGTGCGATGTATTACTTAATATGGTCCTTCTATAGCCATAGTCTTATTAACTACCACCAAATGACTGAGCGGGACTCTGTAAATGTGGGGAGCTTGTGGCCTCCCAATAGCATTGAATGTTGTTGTTGTTGTTATGTGCCGTCAAGTCTGACCTGACTCATAGCGACCCCTCCTTGGGTTTCCGATGCAGTATCACTACAGAAGTAGATTGGCCAACCTTCCTTCCGAGGAGTGGCTGGTGGGTTTGAACTGCCAGCTTTCTGGTTAGCAGTCAAGTGCTTTAGGCACTACACTACAGCATGCTAATAATATAAATAAGGTACACAGCACCTTTGTTGGGGGTGGGACCATGCAAATAAGGTATATGGAAACCTAATGAGGGAATTGGTCAGTTTTGCCATTCCCATTAGGTTTAAGATGAGCCCTCCCAGAGGCAGAAAGGGAGGACCTCACTACCATCAAGCAAGAAGAGCCAGGAGTGGATCACGTCCTTCAGACACTTAGGACATGAGATCTTTGTGCTGAACCTCCTCAACCCAGGAGACAGAGAGCCGTAACGCTTTGCGGAGACAGAAAGCCATGGCGAGCAGCATGGCAGAGAAATGGCGGCAGCAGAACCAGGAGACCTGGCAGAAGACCCAGCAGGAGGTCAAACTGCCCCCCCATGCCACTTTTCCAAATATCAATAATATAGCTAACCCAATAAATAAATGAATAAAGAGCTTAAAGTCTTCTTTCAACATTTTTTTTAAAAACATACCTCTTTTTGGTAGCCTATTATGCTGACATTTTCAAGATATACATCATATTGTGATGCCACAAAGAAAGAAAAATAATTCTGCTTCATTCTAAGGGAGATTTAATGTAAACAAATCCAGCTGACCTTCAGTGTATCCCTGTTTGCATCAGGTAGGAGGATGACAAGGAGATTCAAAGCCTGTAGTTGTTGCTTCTTGGTCGGAAGGTCTGCAGACAGATTAAGTAAACATGAACTCTTTCCTGAACATTTCTCTTTACTTTCTTTTTTTCAAGAAAAAAAGTTATTTGGCGCAAATATGACTGTGAAATGTAAGACACAACGACTGAGCAGCAAGCCTTGTTGAGCGTGTGTTTGTGGGAGATCAGTAAAAGCAGCTGCTGTTACAGTGCTGCTTCTCTCAGAATGCTCACTTCCAACTATGATCATATGACAAGTAGCCTTATGTTTGCAGACACTCAACAGTGCTTTGGAAATAATTTTAACTTCTGTGTGATAATTATTTTCCAATGAAAAGACATAGAAGATGAGGCCTTCCGTGATATGATGTCAGAGTGCATCTGTAACAGTGAAGTTTCTTTATTTTAAATGGCTAATGAACAAACTACAGGGTTGAGTCTGTCAATTCTAACAGGGGTATGTAAAACACAATCAGTGCTCAATAAATGTTCATGGAATGAATTACAACCGTGGATTGAAATCGATGTGATGCCACCTAACAACAACAAAAGATGATTATCATTCTTGACGCGTGCATCATTTTCAGTGGCTCTTATTCCAGTTAAATGATGCCCGTAGGGAATAAGACATTTGACTGCTAACCAGAAGGTCAGCGGTTCAAACCCACCAGCTGCTCCTTGGGAGGAAGGTGGGGTGATCTACTTCTGTAAAGACTTATAGCCTTGGAAACCCAATGGGGGTCACCATGAGTTGGACTCTACTTGATGGCAATGAGTTAGTTGATTGGTTCAAGGATATACAAAATCACTCCTGTATTTGTTTCTCAGGAATAACTTCAGTATTTTAAACCATATCCAATGAATTTATGCAAAATAGTACAATTTAACCATTAAAAAATATATTTTAGATAGAAGATAAGTTCAGTCAGTCCTCTCTAAGACATTTTAAAGAAGTACTGATACCATTAACTCATGGGAATCATCCCAATACTATATACTTTATGAATGGTCTATAGCAGTTCTAATTAGCACCATGATATTAACTCTCCATGATCATGAATACTGCCCCCATTTTACTATCACTAGTGTCTTAGTTTGGAAGATTAATTACAGCCACTTTTGAGTGGTTACGAAAATTTTTTTGGATAGCCTCAAACAGTAAAAGAGACAATCATGCCAGTACATAAACCTCATCCTATCTCTATCTTCACTGGAAAAGAAATCAAGAGCTATTTGAGACATTCATCTGGAGCCTGCCTAAGATCACAAAATGGCAAGACATAAGAGTTTGTTGCCTTCCACCAAAATGCTTTGTTCCATGTTTCTGCGTGACAATTTCATAATTTAATTTCTGAAGAAATGCTGACAGACTGCCACATCTCTTTATGCTTTTATGGTAACTGTTAATCCACAGCTTCTCCAATAAGTGTTGCTTTTAACACTTGGCAAGAAAAATGTATCAGAGATCTTATGTGACTCATTCATTCTATTACAAAAGAAATGTGGAGTTTCAGGTTTAAGCACTAAAATATATTGTATTGCTTAAATGTCATACAACTAATCTGTATTCAGAGACAACACTCTATTAACTACTTAGTCAGAGATGTATATTTATATAGGAAAAGGAAAACAACATGTAGTATTTGAGTATCCACTGACATCACTGAGTCAATATGTGTATCTGGTTATATTCCTTGTCATACAGATTGTCTTTAAAACAATCAATATGGATGGCAGTGGTACGAGGATGGCTCCAAAGTGGGACGGCACTTACTTTGGACGGCCTGAAAGGCTTTGAGATACTCTACACTGAGCAATGGCTGGGGTAGCTCCCGAATGAAGAGCTTCAGAAGGCTGGCTGCATCATGCTGCTTGACACTTTCCCAATTAAAAATCCCTTCATAAAACTTTGCTTCAAGTTCTTGGCAAAGACTCTGAAAGGCAGAAGGAAAGGAGGAAGAAAGGAAAAAAAAAAAAAAAAAAAAACTACCAGTAAGTGCATTTTTTTTCTGAAGTTTGATACATTTCTTACTTTATAAGAGTTTCTACTTTCAAAAATATTCCTGAAAGTAAGTAAGGCCACTATTTCCCTGTTACTCAAAAGACTACCCCTCCCCTCCTCCACTCTAACTGTACTTTACCAATGAAAACACAGCACAGAGACCAAACATTTTAAAGCTTTCAAATTCCTCAGAGATTCAGCAAAACTTTGGTAGTAAATGCTTAATTGAAAGACTAATAGATATGGTCTTTTCATCTGGGGGCTTCACCTAGACATGATAATTCTTTATCAAATTTTAAAAATCATTTAAAAATAAAAACTATATTACATATAAGTAATACACAGCTGAACTACATAATCAGTCTCTGGGCTTAAAGCAGATCAGTTATCTCTGGGAAACAGAAAAACAAATCCTATAGCAAATTAAGCATTAAATTATATCAGTACACCTGTCTTAAATGCATAGGCCATAAGTGGCATAGCCGTCCTGTTGCCAGCCACAGAAAGTAGTTTGAGTCCATGTAGGATTACAAATATCTAGTTCATTTACCCCAAGGATGCTACAAAAATTTGCCAGGCAAATTATTACTAATAAATCAATTTTGTTTCAAAATTACTATTTTCTGTATGCTTTTCTCTGTGGCATAAATCCTAGTATGTGAGAAACCCTTCCAAGTTTCTGTCACTTCCTTCTATTATTTGAAAAGGTTCTCTCAAGGCTTTCTTCTTTCAGAATGAATTTATTACATTTTTCTCCTCAGCATATCCACGAATTTCTATACCAATTATTTTTGTAATAAATGGAATACATGAAGATGATCCTAGAAATAGGAGAGAGAGAGAGAGAAAGACAGAAAGACAGAGACAGAGACTGTGAGAGAAGAGTACAAAGAAGTGTGTGGGGGGCAACCAAAAATTGTGTGTATTCTCTTTAAATTATTTATAATGGACCAGCTGCTGCATAATTTGGTGGGTGACAACAGGCTGGGTTGAAGAGTAGAGCCAGCTGAATCCATTTAACTGGGCTTTCTAGATATTACACTTAGTTGAACTGGTCCTTTTAACAGCCTTACTGTGACAAAGTAAAATATTCATTATATATTTTTCACCATTCTGTATTAAAGCAAACATGTTTTTCACTTCTGTGAGTTGGCCACCATGCTCGGCTAGCAGGGGCCCAAGTGCTTTGAACAGGGAGCTGAGAAGCAGTGATCATTCTGATATGGGTAATATGAAGTCACGTTACCTGTTTCTGAGAGATTACCGTATATTTACACAAATAATGCACATATCCTACTTTTTCTTTTGGGGGGGCAACCCTGCCCTCCTCTGCAAGACTTTTTTGTTACTATACTATGACAAATTTGTTTTTAAGTATTACTTTAAAAACCATTAGCATAGTGTACCTACAAAAATATCTCACAGGGGAGGGTGTGGTCAGCAATTGAATGTAGAACTCCAGCACTATTGCGTAGTAAAAAAAGATATATCCTGTAAGGAAATGTACTTCTCATTTATCCCAGAATCACAGCCAATACTATTGACTTGAGGTGAAACTGCCTTAGATGTTAGTAAGTGAGATGAGACAAGGGCCAGTTATCAAATCTACAGACACATCAAAACTCTTTCAGGCAGTTTTATGTATCAGATACCAAATCCAGAGACACAAGCTGAACATGTAAGCAGGGTATATCAAATTACTCAAATACTGTTGAGCTGAGATCATTATGTACTAAGAGCTAAGTAAGGAGACCTGTGCTCTACACTGAAGGAGCTTATCAAAATAAGCCGGTGATGCAAAACTGTGGAATGTGTGAATAGCAATTCCAGTCCTGCCAGCATCAGAGCACCAAAAAACAAAGTCACTGGTGAGGACAGTGTGCACCCACCAACAACCATTTCACACTGTTCCAGAGCAAATTATTTCATATAGACTAGCTCTGAAATGAATGAGCAGACTATCTCTGCTTTCCATCCTATTTTCTCTTGCGAATTCAAATTCAGGAAGACAATATAGTGGATATGGCAGCTATTTGTGCTATCTCAGTTTAGACATAAAGCTGAGCTTGGAAGGTAGCTAGGGTAAGAGAGACAGGTAGTGACCAAAAACCAAGAACATTGCTTGCATACATTTTCCAGACAGAGCCACAATTCCAAGTCTGAGCGCTCTTAAAAATGCAAGTCTCTGGACAGCACATCATTATGTATTATGGACAACCTGTAGGGTAACTCCACCTTTATCCTACATTCATTGGAAACTTAATTCCCCACAGCATGAGTTGGGCAAACGAGATGAAACCACAAAGACACACAGTATTAGAGGAAAATGGGAAAGAAAATGCTATCTAGAGAGAAAAAAAAATGAGGGAGATAAGGGTATACAACTGGGAATTCTAGGAAAGAGGTTACCACACCTCTTTCATAAGCCAGACTCATGCTACCCTGGATATAATGAGATAAGGAATGGTGAACAGACAGGAGAAGGCGCTCCACTCAGGAGCCTCATTTTGACAGCTCAAAAAAGTCTTTTTGATGACTTCTTAGGGATTATTATCAAAAGCCCTACTCCACTCACCTGGGAGAGTCTATGATCCTCCCTTTTTGTCCCTTTTAATTCAACTGACATAACTCATCCTGACTAAATCCATAACCAAAGCAAAACCCCACGTGCTTCTGAGTAAAACTGTGCTCCATGGGGTTTTTAATGGCTGTAGTCTTCCAAGGGGCCTCAGGGTGGATTCAGGCTGCCAACCTTTCAGTTACTAGCTGTGTTCTTAAGCACTGTGCCATCCAGTAGCTCCATCACCACCCCTCTATTAATATTTTGACTCGTGTTCTTTGTTCATCAGAAGAAAGAAATCACTCTTATTGCTCGTTTACTTTTGTTTCTATTTTATTATTGCAAACTAGACAGAGTCAAATCATTTGCATATTTATTTATTGTAGTAGTGGTATATGTCATATAGTGATTTTAAAAAAAATTAAAAACAGAAGGGAGTGGAGAAAAAGTGAATAGTAACGAATTTACATGGTTTTATTGTTTTTATTTTATCCACTTTATACTTGCAATGGAGAGAGGATGGGGAGGACACATTAGCTTTTAAAATGGAAAAGTATAACTCAACAGTAAAATGTTACATTAGTAGGACTAAGAGATTACCTTGATTCTACTGGCAGCTCCAGGTATTCGTAAGAGGCCTTCAGTTTCCAAACCTCCCTCTTCAATTCGAGAAATCAGCTGTGTATAAACAGAAGAACATTCTGATTTTGGTATTCGTAACAGGTACCATTCCAAATTTAACATCTGTTTCATATAAATAAATGGAAACTAATTACAATGGCACACAAACTGGATTCTATGTTTTGAATGCTATTGCAGTATTACTATCCTTTAAACCAGCAAGTCCCAAAACTTTAGTTATAATTTTTAAAAATGTTGGATCGTATTCTCCTTTATAACAGAAATGTGTAATTTTACACAACAGCTATAGTTCTCCAAACAAAGAAAGAAAGAAGATGCAACTAAAAACACCCATGTTTCTGCTTTTTCAGAAACATACATTTTGCAATCAAATAAATCGTATGAAAGTCTAGTACTTGCACATTTATGTATCATTTTTAGTTTGTTCAAAAAAATTATTTATGATATAAAGTAAAAACTTGTTTTCAAATATTCCTGTTTGTCTTTTAAGCTTTAGGTGGTAAAGAAATGAAAAACAATTGATGCCTAGAACTTCTCAATCATGTCCAATGTCCAATGAACACATACAGACCTCACTGTGTCCAGAACCCTACTAAAATCACAATTAGAGACTTTTTAAAAAAGCAGAAACCCACAAGCAAATGGAGACAAGTTAATGACAAACTCTTAGAATCTGGGAAGAAGATAAAAGAGTGGTTACTTTCTTGGCAGAATGGTCTTCTAAATGGAATATGAATTCCTTGGCAGTACACAAAGATTTTATAGGGGTGCTCTGCTACTTTGACTTCCATGTCTTCAATTTAAATATGAAACATTTACTAGTATCATATAGATTTCCCTTCCTGTCCAAGCATTTACCTTTCAAAATGGTCTTCTCTTACTTTATAAAGACAGACCTACCATTCACTCAGCCTGAATCTTACTTAGTATAATACTCTCTGTACGTCCTAAAGCATAAAAGCTTCCAGAATACCAAAAGAATGTAAAATTATAATTTATTCTGTCAGAGACGCCTCCTTTAATGATTAGCCAGGGCTTTATAAACATAGAGCTTACTCTTCTTCCCTTGCTTATCTGTTAGGAGCAATGCATGGCCTTATAAGAGGCCTTTTGACCTGTGTCTGGATGTACTGACATCAGATATATTGTACTGTGTAGACATTAGAAAAGATGGTAAATTTTCTTTAATGACCTCACATCTTCTATCCCTGGATTACTTCCAAAAAATGCACTGATCTTAAGGGACTCTGGTAAAACTGAAGAGTAGTCTCAAAATTACCCTAAGGATTTATTATTAGCTATAAAGAAAAATATCTTTGACCAGACAAAGCAGTATATGAATTTTCTAAAATTCAACTGGAATATTTTTCAGGACCACATTTTTCAAGTTATAATGGATAAAACACCCCGTGAAAAGTTTTACATGAATTATTTTAGATCAGATAGGCATTACTCAATAGAGAATTTAAAATCAAATTAATTCAATCTTACCATGCAAAAATGTATTCAATGCCCAGGCAATTTTCATGCTATTTCATCTTATAAAATATTTAAAATGTTTCTATTGCCTATTAACAAAAAATAAAATTATATGCTAGCTGCTAGAAAAAATTAGTTTCAACAGTATATGCCTTTCATTCTCATTAAATACACAGGAAAAATTTACTGTGATTCTAAATAACTGAATGGGGTTAATTTCAGGATTTTATATTTGAGTCTCTTTTATTACTCTCTAAAGCTGAAGACTAGAGATTCCTAAGATACGTATATATAGACTAAAGGAATTCCATGTGTTTTCTCATATTTCTCACTTAGAAAATAATATTTTCAGCTACCACATGATATCCTATTATTAAAATATAAATAATGCAATATAATAATAAATAAATATAAATATCATAGTTTTTCTTATTGTTAAGTCTTAGAAATGGAAAATAACTATATTGATGTACATATTTTCATCATGCTGCTTTTAGTTAATTGATCTCACAAGGTATAGTCTAATTTATCATTAATTTTCACAGTATTTCTTAAAATACATATACTTACATAAATTGAAAAATTAAGTAAGACCTTCTGGATGCAAAGTACGTCTCATTTGGGTGATTAATTTGACAGTGTGATTTGCTTATTTAGGCTATAAGACTATTTCCATAATTTAAAGTTAACAATATTTCTATTTTTTCAAAACTTTCTTATTTTTAAAATAGTTTAAACACTATACCTTTGAGCAAAAAATAAAAATAACACACACGATTAATAAACATTGAATAAGGTTTGTTAATGGCATTTACTGGTACATTTCTCAAAAATTGAGGAAGTGAACTCATCTTAATTGTAATGAATCTTTTTGTAAGTCAGTGGTTTCCAGTTCTTTACATTGAACAAACCTGAAGGACTTAATTGAATTGTCAGATGATAGATTAAAAAAATAATAATATATATATATGTGTGTGTGTGTATACACACACATATATGTGTGTATACATACATACATACATATATATATATATGTATATATACACACACTCCTCAGAAGGAAGGTTGGGCAATCTACTTCTGTAAGGATACTGCCTCGGAAACCCAAGGAGGGGTTGCTATGAGTCAGGTCCGACTTGATGGCACATAACAGCAACAAATATATACACACACACACACACACACATATACATGTATATATATGTGTGTATACATATAGATGTATATATGTATGTATGTATGCATGTATGTATATGTTTCATGCTAGATCATTGTGATTTTTCTGCTTATAATTCAGAGTGGATACAAATATATATGCAAGTATTATCTAAAAGCAAACTATTTTTATTCTCCTTTATTTCTTATGGAAACAAAGTTTTGGTTTTTTATACTAATAAAAATTAAAAGTAGAATTAGAGATTGTTGAAACATATATGTCAATCTAGGAATAACAATATTCATTCATAGATATATTTCATTAAGAAATATATGTATTTCAAATATAATTTTACCTCTTCCTTTTTATTTATCAAAGTTTGTACATGTTCACCCATGTATACTAACAATTAGGAGCTCTGGTGGTGTAGTGCCTAAGGCATTTGACTGCTAACCAGAAGGCTGGAGGTTCACACCCACCAGCCACTCCTCATAAGGGAGACTGGGCAATCTACTTCCATAGAGATACCACCTCAGAAACCAAAGGAGGGGTCGCTACAAGTTGGAACTGAATCAACAGCAGTGAGTTATACTACTAACTACAAAGATAACTATATGCAAAAGAAATGTTATTAACTCTTAGAAATACTTATGCAAGAAATGTTTTAAAAATTAAAATTGTATTTAAAATTTTATGGTAAAAGCATGATAAATTAACATTAAAAACTTTAAAGCTTGAGTATGTAGTATATTAGGGTAGAATTTTACGGAGGAAATGGAGTGAAAACATAAGTTCAAGGAAGGGGGAAAAAGAACTATGTAAAATTTCCCATTGATCAAGGAGAGCTTGCATGTATATAGGAGTCCTGGTGGCACAGTGGTTAAAGCACTTGGCTGCAAACAAAAGATTGGCAGTTCAAAGCCACTAGCTGCTCTATGGGTGAAAGATGTGTCAGTCTGCTTCTGTAAAGATTACAGCTTTGGAAACCCTATGAGGCAGTTCCACTGTGAAATTTTTAACAAATGATAGTGAGTATCAAATTGCTGTGGCATTTATATTTTTTTGGATACATTTAAAAGAATAATACAAGTTCCATCCTAAAATGTCAATATTTATATTATACCAGAAATTATTGCTATTCATAAGGTTTCCCCTGGCCAATTCTTTCAGAAGTGGACGGCCTCTTCCTTCTTCCTAGTCTGTCTCAGTCTATAAGCTGGGCTGTTACCTGTGCACCAGGTGCATCTCCCTGGGTTTTAAACACCAGAGGCTCAGCCTCAAAACTCACATCTACATGTCACCACAGTAGGACAAACCGACAGACAAGTTTGTCCTGCTGTTGGAGACCTCTCGTATCACCCCCACCTGGCTGACTGTTCCTCTGTTCCTCTATTGACCATGCAAAGGCATTTGATTGTGTGGATCATGACAAATTATGGATAACATTGAGAAGAATGGGAATTCCCGAGCACTTGATTGTACTCATGAGGAATCTGTACCTTGACCAGGAGGCTGTCGTTCAAACAGAACAAGGGGACACTACATGGTTTAAAATCAAGAAGGTAGTGCAGCAGGGTTGTATCCTTTCTCCACACTTATACAATCTATATGCTGAGCAAATAATCCGAGAAGCTGGACTGTATGAAGAAAAACGTGGTATCAGGATTGGAGGAAGAATCATTAACAACCTGAGATATGCAGATGATACAACTTTGCTTGCTGAAAGTGAGGACGACTTAAGGCACCTACTGATGAAGGTTGAAGAATACAGTCTGCAGTATGGATTACGTCTCAATATAAAGAAAACAAAAATCCTCACAACTGGACCAATGAGCAGCAGCATCACAATAAATGGAGAGAAGATTGAGGTTGTCAAGGAATTCACGTTGCTTGGTTCTACAATCGATGCCAACGGAAGCAGCAGTCAGGGCATTAGACGACGTGTAGCATTGGGAAAGTCAACTGCGAAGGAACTGTTTCAAGTGCTGAGGAGCAAGGATATCTCCTTGAGGACTAAGGTGTGCCTGACACAAGCCATGATATTTCCAATCACCTGGTATGCATGTGAGAGCTGGACAATGAATAAGGAAGACCAAAGAAGAGTTGATGCTTTTGAGTTGTGGTGCTGGCGAAGAATGCTGAAAGTACCATGGACTGCTAAAAGAACTAACAGATCTGTCCTGGAGGAAGTGCAGCCAGAATGCTCCTTGGAAGCAAGAATGGCCAGACTTCGTCTCACCTATTTTGGTCATGTTGTAAGAAGGGACCATTCCCTGGAGAAGGATGTAATGCTTCGTAGGGTGGAGGGGCGATGAAAGAGGGGGAGGCCTTCAAGGAGATGGATTGATATGGTGGCTGCAATGATGGGCTCAAGTATAGCAGGGATTGTGGGGCTGGCGCGGGATCGGGCAGTGTTTCGTTCTGCTGTGCATGGGGTCGCTATGAGTCGGAAATGACTTGGCGGCACTTAACAACAACAACAACAACAACCAGAAATTATATCTTTTGTGTATATTTAAAGTTACTATAATTTCAAGTGTCAAATTTAAAATATATAATTGGGTATAAAACCAAACCCAAACTTACTGCCATCAAATCAAATCCAACACATAGCAACCCCTCCTTGGGTTTCAGAGGTGGTATCTCTAGGGAAGTAGATTGCCCAATCTTCCTTCTGAGGAATGGCTGGTGACTTTGAACCTCTAGCCTTCTGGTTAGCAGTCAAATACCTTAGGTACTACGTCACCACGAAAGTCCATGTCTTATAACAATTTGAAGACCACTTACTCAGTAGGTACAAAAAGGCTGAAAACTAAAACCAGCAGTAAGGAAGTTAGAAACACCCCAATTTACAATAGAAAAAAACTAAAAAAAAAGTACCCCAAAATTAAGTATTTCTATCTTTATTTTAAAGGCAAGGAAGCTATAATTCAGAAACAATAAGAAATTACCCAATACTCAAAGCCAAGAATCCTTGACAAGAAGTATTCCGGTCTCTTCAATAGGTCCATGGTCATCGAGGGGATAGGGATAATGAAAGATGATGCCGAGACACACACTTAGGGGTGGATGGGGTATGGTACACAAAAATGAGAGGTGATCAACGGTAACTCAAATATGATGGACTGCAGTGGTTCAAATGACAGAAATGCCATCCACTGCACAGCATCAAGGAAATTAGACAGGGGTGATTTTACAAGGCCGTTGATTAAACAAACTTGAATTTTACAAGGAGAAGCCAAAGATACAACAGAAGTATTTCCATTCGCTTAATGTTTGTTGAGTGTCTATGAGTTTGTTTACAACAGCAATGAAACAAACTTTAGGAAGATGACCTTTATTTAGCCAATGACCAAGAAGATGGCAGAGGATGTTTCACTCTGTTATACATCATGTCTGCATGAGTCAGAGCCAACCGATGGCACCTAACAACAGCAAAGATGGCAGAGGATGTTTCATTCTATTATACATCAGGTCTCCATGAGTCAGAGCCAACCCGATGGCACCTAACAACAGCAAAACCAGGGCTGACTGGGAGTGAGAGGGTTAGTACTTCTGGAAAATTAACTCTGAGAATTGACCTTTAATTAACCCTGGCAGTGAGCACTAGAATCAACTAGGGCTGTTATGCATTACTTCTGTCTAGTGAGTAGCCAGAGTCTCCAGAATATTGGAAAGTCCAACAATTTAAAATAACTAGTGAAATAAACACATTAGCCAACAGTTCTAGGGCAAAATGACAAACAGAGGTTTCTGGAACTTGATGGACTCCTCAGACTGGTCAGGAGGTACCACTAACATCAATAAACCTTCATGGGGACCTAAGCTTGTCCTTTACTGGGAAAGATCACTGCTGTGTAAGAAATCACAACTTCTATCTACATTAAAAGAACTTGAATATCAGCCCATATTTGTTAGCATCTCTCTGTTAGTTATAGCTATTACTGACAACTCTGCCCACATATAAGGTTTCTATGTTAGTGGCTGACAGAGGCTGATGAGTAAGGTAAGCTATGTAGAACAGAGCTCATCAGGAGAAACTCTAGGATAAAGGATTGAGTGTACAATGGTAGACGAGAGGAATAAACCAGAGGTTGGTAATAAGATAGGCAATTTTGGAATAGGCGACAGATATGCACCAAGAGCTTTAGTACTGGATGAGTTTGCTAAGCTAATCAACCTCTAAAGTTCCCATGCTCACTCTTGCTATCCCCAGAAATTTCAGAAGCTGTAATGTGTCTAATCATCCTCCAAAGTTCCCATGCTCACTCTTGCTATCCCCAGAAATTTCAGAAGCTGTGATGTGTCTAAGGAACTCTGGCAGTACAGTGCCTAAGGCATCAGACTGCTAACCAGAAGGTTGGTGGTTCAAACCCACCAGCCACTCCATGGAATCAATACTGGCAATCTACTTCTGTAAATATTTACTGCCTCAGAAACCCAGTGGGGTCACTATGAGTAAGAATCGACTTGATAGCAGTGGGGGTTTTTGGTGATATGTCTGGGTTACTGAAAAGAATCTATAGTCCATGACTGATTTGATTCTAGAAGCCCTAAGAAGGAAGGAGACCTGCCTTCCTCACTGTGCATCGACTGGCTATTATCAAATATAATCTGTGTTTCAAATAATGATGGCTCAGAGGTTGGACTGAAATGTTTATATTGCCATGGATAATCCCCTTATGAATAATTGAGTGTTGACTACACGAGTGACTCGATAGTTTAGCAATCATTTTCTAATTCTACTTTATGGTTTCTTTACCTACTTTGGAAGTAGGCACTGGTAAATTAAATTGGACATCCTCACTGTAAATAGGAAAGCTTGGGAAATACATACAGGCATAAAATATTCATGAGGACTCAATCCCCTAGAAATTTATAAGCAGTTCCCTCTACCATGTATTATAGAATTGAAGTCTCAATTATACAAAGCCAGCTAATACAGGACAGGAAAATTATGCCAGGTAATCACAGTCAGAGTAATAACACTGAAAGCGTCACCACAAAATAAAAATTATGAGCCCTTCAAACAAATTTGTTTCTTGAATAGAAAATCAAAGTGCAAAATAAAAGTGTATATCAACCAAAAAACTGTATTATAATAGTATGAATGCCAAAAACAACAACAGCAACAACAACAAATAGAACACTATTAGCTAAAGTATGTTTGTTCTAAGCTGGCTACTGAGCCTACTTACTTTTTGAAAGATCAAGGGTATTCGAGTTCCTGGGACTTTCCTCTGATCTTGTTCTAGCAATACTGTCAATGGAACACCAAAAAGGCCAAAATCTGCGAAAAGGAAAATAAATTTCTTCACTTCTCTCAATCTATAAAATATAAATAAAAAAATCAAAGGCACACACAAGATTTCTGACATTGTCATTCAATCACACAACTTATTTATCGAACATCCCCTAAGTGGTAACACTGCTTTAGCTATTAGGCATACAAAGCCTATTAGACTGACTCTGGCCCTGCCTTATAGAACAGTCCAGGAGGAAAAGACAATCAAACAACTGATTGCAAATAATCACTGAAATAATTTAAAAAGTACAAACTGCTCCATCAGAGAAATGGAAGGCTGTGGGTGTGTGTACACAAAATATGTAAATAATTTACTAAATGTAATCAAAAAGTTCTGGCTTAAAGCAGCCATCACTCATCTCTCCCCCACTGAATTAACATTTAAAATTCTACAGTGCAGCAAAAAATATAAATATCTGGGTTTTTTTGAGAAATCAGCTTGCATTATGATCTTGTTCCACAAATGTTCCTTTTAGAAAGAATAAGACATTTGGCATTCTTGAATTTAAATTTGTAGTTTAACATATTTGTGATTAACTCTAGAAGCAATGAAAGGTAATAGGTTATGAGTTTTTTCTACATTACAATCATAATCCTTGATTCTGGTGCAAGCATAGTTTCTACCCAGCACCTCTACTCCACTCCCATGACTGAGCATACAGTTAACACAGAAGCGATAATGATTGTTTCCTTTATGACAAACTTCATCAGGGTAAACATAAATCATTTGCAATCCTAAGAAAGGAAATTACCTGTGGTAGGAGGGCAGATATTAGAAATCATGACAATTGAGATGTCATTCAAAAGAACCCCAGTAATTCAGTAAATAAGAAAAGTTATAATCCTCAAGAAAGTCAAGGGTCTAGTTTATAAGGTAAATATATTGGATAAGATATACAAGATAAGATACAGAAATGATGGGAAAAAGTCTATTAACAGTAAAAAACTTAAAAATGACTTAATATTTTTCTCTCTGCTAGGATGCAATACTAAAACATAACATTAAAAAACGTTTCTCAGCCACCTTAAAAGTTTCAAGCAATGAGTCACAGCTATTTAAAGTATATTTCTATTTAGTATTTGGAGAAGGCTTTGCCATGAGCTCCTAAAAGGCATTTGAAATCTTCATTATAAATAATGGACTATGGAAAACTATAAGCACTGTTTGACTCGTAAATTCACCATCCCAAGTCTCAGGCTAAAATGCTCAAAGAACTGAGAGCAGAAAGAGACCCTCTGAGGCCCAGCATGGAACAGAAGACCTGAGGGGAAGGCACACACCTCAGCCCTATAGAGAAATTACCTCCAAAACATACATCAGGTGAATGCTTGTCTTTGCTACAGTTACCATAGCAACTCAGTAATGCTTGCCTGGTTTCTTTTTAGGAGAATACCTTTAAGGTTAAATAAGACAAGAGATTTCTAAACAGTACAGCTTTGGCAATTGAGAATTATCTGGATTTCAGGGATAATAAAGTCTAGGAAAATAAAAAACTGCAGTGGTGGTGACTTTTTATCGTATTGTAAGAGATGAATTCAGTTTATGGAGTGGTAAAACAAGCTGCTTGTAACAGAAAAACTACACAAATGCATGATGAGAACATCTCAGTGCTATTATGCACCACAATGGCACATTCGTAATAGAGTGAAGAATGTTTTTGCGTTAAAAGTTGAACATAAATGAACAAGGGGAAAGATTACAAACTTACACAATTTCCCTTTAGATGAACAAGCAAAAGTAATCATTCAAGATCAACATCTGAAAGTCATTTTTCAACATCTGATTTTGGACATAAATAAACAGATGCACCAAAGGCATGCTTTGCAAAAGGAGAATGCTCATGAGCTAAGATTCCTGGGCTTAGAATTTTCTTCCCCAGGAATTAAATTATTTTATAATTCCTTTCTTTTCTATAGTCGAAGGGACAGCTTATTTTTATTCAGTTCCCTAATTTTTGAAACAATGTCTTAGAATCTGAGATTGGGATGTATTCAAGGGCTAGTTTATTTTGTAGATGTTTTCAGAATACTGATAAAAGCCAGGCTCACTCTTTCTACTTTAGAAATATTGTTGTTGTTGTTGTTAAGTGCCGCCGAGTCGTTTCCGACTCATAGAGACCCCATGCACAGCAGAACGAAACACTGCCCGATCCCACGCCAGCCCCACAAATACCTGTTTTTTATTTCAAGATTACCTTTTGTTTTCATTTTCACAGCTTTTTCTTGTTTCATTTCAACACCCAGTACATCATAGAGGGCAGTCAGCTCAATAAGAGCTAAACGGCACACTTTCTTCATGTCCTGAGGTGCCAGGTCACCAATCCTTGTGGTACCAGTTTTGTCTTTTGGCAATCTGAAATTCTAAAATAAACATCATTAATATAGTAAAGGTGTGCAGTATCTACTCCTCTCCTTTTCTAATGAAAGAAGATAAAATGTAACTACAGAAAGAAGTTATACTCAGAGTAAGCGCAAAGAAAGCCATGGCAGAATTTCTGTTGGGGGGAATTAAGAGCTATTTTGTCACAATGTGGACTGCCAAACTTGTAAGGAGTTCAAGAGTCGACATCTTAAGTCAGATACGCTATGGAACTTAGACCTTCTACTAGGAAAACTAAAACCAGTGACTATGAGGACAAAAGAAACAACAAACTCAAAAGAGAAAAAAAGACCCTTAGTTAACTGACCTTTAAGAACCAAGGAAGATTAGAAATCAAGCACAAATCATGAGGAAGAAGGGGAGGAGAAATGAGGTGGAGAGGAAGTAAAAGAAGGAGAAGAAAAAGAATAGTAGCTATGAATGACTACTTCTTGTTGTTGTTTGTTGTTATGTGCCGTCGAGTCGGCCCCGACTCATAGTGACCCCTCCTTGGCTTTCCAAGGCAGTGTCACTACGGAAGTAGGATTGCCCAACCTTCCTTCCGGGGAGTGGCTGGTGGGGTTTGAACCGCCAGCCTTTTAGTTAGCAGTCAAGTGCCTTAGGCACTATGCTCCCAGAGCTCCTGAATGACTACTTAGAAGGGGCCAAATACCCTTTTTATACATTTGAAAGAACCAAGTCCACTGCCATTTAGTCAATTCTGACTCATAAGCAACCCTATAGGACAGACTAGAACAGCCCCATAGAGTTTCCAACGTTGTAATCTTTACAGAAGATGTATTCGAGCCTCCAACCTTTTGATTAGCAGTGAGCACTTAACCACTGCATCACCAGGGATCCTGGCTACATACATTATGTACCTTTTCATTGTCTTGAAAACCCAAATGAGGGAGGTATAGAAGACTGTATAGGAAGGGGAGGGGAGTAATAATACGGACTTCAGAGCCAGAAAGAACCCCTGCCAGTCCTTGAGCTGCTTACTAGCTGTATGACATCAAGCAACTGTTTAACTTTTTTTTCTGTAAAAGGATGATGATGATGATGATGTCACCTAATTCAGAGAGCTGTTGTGAAGCTTAAGTGCCCAGCACTTGCAAGCACTTTTATGTGGCTGCTATGGTCATTACTTTTCACCACTAAATGGATAAACTGAGATGGGAGCAGTTTTCTAGGATCACAGGCAAACAAGCAGTAGCACCAGGAGAGAATCCAGAATTTTCCCCACTGCCCAGAATCTTCCCTGCTGTCCCACAGACTCATGCCTTTGTGTCATGTGTGTAAGAGACCCTTTCCTCTTTGGAGAGGTCTCAGTATTTCCACAGGTGAGAAAGGACTCCAGAAAGAGGGCCAGAAAAGCCAAACTTGGGCAAGTTCTGATTTTTACTCTCTCCCCACCTCCACTTTCCAGTGGGGCCCTATGTCAATGACATGGTAAAAGGAAGTAAAGGGTTTAATTAAAACAAAAAGTACTGTTTTATTCTTAATAGCTCAGTTCTCTGTTTCCTTTCTTCTCCTTTCTCCCATCTCAGCCAAAAGCAGAGCCACATAAAAAATAAACATAGAGATAGGAGAAAAAAAGTTTAAAAAAGTAAACTTACACCTTCTATACCAAATCTGTACCACTGAGAAAAAGTTAGAGGACAGAGTTCACACACACAGTAGTCAATTCTGAACTTTCCATGTTAACTTTATTTTCTAACTTACTGGTCTTATTCCCTAACTCAGAGAGGGCAAATTATCTTTAAAAAAAAAAAAAAAAAGTTGTTGTGTGTTCCCCTCATTACCTATAGTTGCTGCTGCCCGCCTTTCTCAAATATCATCTACTCCCTAATCAGCCTCTCTTTACATCAAATATAAGAAAACAGACCACAAGGGGCTATGACCTGAAAGCATGAATTTTTCTAACATTTAATACAAATTACAGTCATACTGAGTTTGTTATGAAACAAGGATCATTCTCTGAAAATCAGAAAAAAATCACGTTATCAAGATTGTATCCTTTGGCTTCTTCATTTCATCTAATGACCAAAGATATTCACATGATTCCTTTATTCTCTTTGCTGCATTGATTTTGGACCCTCTCATTAATACTTTATGCACTAACTACTAGTGCAGGAGACATGTCCTAGAGCAGCAGAACTCAAATTGGGGTACAGGGAAACTCTGGGGGCCAGGGGGATGCCCAAGACCCTTCCAAGGAGTCCCATAGGTCAAAACTAGTTTAATAATTAATACTATGACATTATTTGTCAATCTAACTTTCATTCTCTCCTGTGTGTACAATGGAGTCTTCCAAAGGTCCATGAATGCAGGAGCACTGAAGAGTATTGAGCTGACTATTAAAACGAGATGTTGGGCAACTGTGAAAATGTAAAACCATAGCTCCCTTCTCAGCAAGTGCTTTGTTTTAGAAAAGAGTTATGTTTCCATTAAAATGTTATTTATTTAACCACACTATTGTTATTTTACATGAATTAATAATTAAATTATTTAAATTAATTAAAAATAATTAATTTTTAAGATTCTCAATTTGAATTTCAAATACAGCACATACTAATAGGTATAAAAAACCAAAATCACCACCATCAAGTTGTTTAAAACTCATAGCAACCCCGTTAGGTTTCTAAGGCTATAAATCTTTACAGAAGCAGACTGCCTTCATCTTTTCTTCCATGGAGCCACTGGTGTGTTCGAACCACTGACCTTTTGGTTAGCAGCCAATGCCTTACCCACTACACCACCAGAGCTTCTATTGATAGGTATAACTAATATAAAATATTTTTGAGAGCATGAGGAGTTCCTGAGACCAAATGTTTGAGCATCACTGTCCTAGAGCAATCCCTAAAATCTATAACTTTCAAACAAACTCAGTTCCTCAAACTCCATAGAGAATCTTCAAGTTCACTATAGAAGAACAGAGTCTGTCTTAACTCATTTGTAATACATTTTTCCCCTAAAAGAACATTAAACAAAACAGCTATAGAGATCATTGAAGACAGAGCCTAAGTGAATTTCCAAAATAGGTGTTAATGGCCTCCATGGCACTATGCAGAGGGCTGAGAATGTGGAGCGGGACTACTGGTAGCAAGTCCTGTCTACCTGACTTACTGGCTCTGTGACTTGTAGCAAATTCTATCACCTTCTGGGCTTCAGCCTTTTCATCTGTAAAACTGGAATAGGAACATAACCTATCTATAAGGTTGTGGTGAAGATCAAATGGCATGTAGTAAGCACTCACAAAGTGTTAAGTGTTATTGTTATATTTTTTTCACAGAATTTTTTTTTTTAATAATTTCAAGATTTCAGTGAGATAATCATTTTGTTCCTCGCACGATGAAAAGTCATCTTGCCCCTTATTCATGGTTTTCCTTTTCTTCTAAATATTATGTCAAGAAAAGAAAAAAGCAGTAAGGATAATACTTATATTTGATCAATGATTTCTCATTAAATTCACTACCATCAAGTCAAATCCGACTCAAGCAACCTCTCCTTGGGTTTCTGAGGTGGTATCTCTATGGAAGTAGATTGCCCAGTGTTCCTTCCAAGGGAGTGGCTGGTAGGTTTGAATTGCCAGCCTTCTGGTTAGCAGTCATATGCCTTAGGTGCTACGCCACCAGAGCTGGGATCATTTCTAAAGTTTGTTACTAGAGAAGTTTCTCTGATTGTGTACAGCACTGATTTCTCATTATAGTCTCCAAAATCCAAAAAGGGTAAGAATAATTATGTCATATTCTAGATTGGGGAACAGAGGATCAATAAAGTTATGAAGCTTAAACATGGCCATGTAACCAGTGGTATAAAAAGAATACAAATTCAGCTTTCTTGAATTCTGTTGGAATGTATTTTCCCTCCATAACAACAGGCAGGAAAGAATCTGGATTGACAGGAGTCTATGTAGGACTGTGAGTCCCTCAAGAAAAGAAGCCACATCTCAGTCCCTCTGAATCCCTATTGTACCACTGACCTGGCATACCACAAGTGCTCTGTCAAGGTCTGGTCAACAAGGAAGACACACACCTCATGGGGTATATGCAAAGAATCAAACCCACTGGAGGGGATGGGGGGCACTGCTTGATGTTCCCCTCACTACCTGTGATGTCTTCAAGCTTGACATTTAAAATTACATAAAACTGATTTATTATTCTCATGCCTGGTCCCATGATTCTGATCACTGCTCTGTTTTCTTAAGGGTTAAACAGTATTTATCAACCATTTATTTCTTTCAAAAAGGTTATTTTAAATATTTCATTAAAATAAGTTTGTTTTGGTCTAATAAAGCAAACAAAACATGTAATACAATTATTTTAAGTATTACTCAAAGTAAATGTTTAAAGAAATCTGAAATATTATTAGTTCAAACATTTGATTTACCTAGCAATATATCATGAGTTTTATTTATCTATTTATTTATTTTAATATTGTCTTTAATGAAAGGAGATATCTCCTCATCCCAATGTTTAATTCATAGCAGTAGATTTAAATATGTATGGAGTTTCCTGTCGTTTTTTGTTTAGTTAATAGACTGGATGGGTTCCTTTGTTGGCTGAGAAGGCATTACAATTTCAGCAAAAGAAAAGCTCTCTACCTTTTGAAAAATTAGCTTAACTTAAAAAACAAAAAGAGCTAAATGAAGATTTCAAAAATAGATCAATAAGGTCATTGGTTTTCACGGGATACTATAAATCAGTCAGGTGCGACTAGACCCCTCTTGTTTAAGACCTGCCGTGTGAGAAGTGCCCACTAGGTGCATGATCAGTCACGAAGAACTGGACTTTTTTTTCACTCATTGAATCACTCTAGTTTCCCCCTGAAAAGCAAGGGAATCTACTCTAAACTTGAAAATCTACTTTCAAAATTATTTTCTACAATTTCTATAAATCACTTTATATCATCTATTACATTTTCCATGAGTAAAATATGATTTTATCATAATATTTCATTCATTGCCATTGCCACAGGATGAACACTTTTCCAGACAACCAAGGCATTACTAACTTTTCAAATTTCAGTTTTTATAATTTTCTATTTTTTAGGAGTGTAACAACCATAATTTAAACTGTTCTTAATGATTCAGGATTATGACTCTAAAAAATATTTTTATATTGTATAAAAGTCTGTGTCTTCCTTAGATTTTCTGTCTCCTCACTCAATCCTGCACCCTATTTCCTCAATTTTCCTCCTGCTTATCCTGAAGTGTTCTTTTCTCTACTGTTCTTCAAATTACACCTCCACGTATAGTCTGTGGCCTCTAGTAGGTACTGGCCCTGTTACAAGGCAACTAAGGTTATTATAAAATATGAATTTACTTGAAACAAAAATAGTTCAACAGAGTCCAAAGACTGAATAAAGACCTAAGAATTAAAATATAGGCAAACATCTACAATATGGACTTTATCACAGCTATCCTTTCAAATCTAGTCTCATATATTTCTGAATAAAGTCTTAATGAAAGAATATTTTAAAGTGTCTATTGTATATGATTCGGAAGGAAGGTTGGGCAATCCTACTTCCGTAGTGATACTGCCTCGGAAACCCAAGGAGGGGTCGCTGTGAGTCGGGGCCGACTCGACGGCACATAACAACAACAACATTGTATATGATGGACCCAGCAAACTGGAATCATATTATAACATTATCTCTCAAGCTACCATGAACAAGTTGTCAGTAGCTCTAACACAAGGCCACTTACAAACAAAAAAAAAAAAAAAAAGCAAACTCAATGCCATCGAGTCGATTCTGACTCACAGCGACCCCTCCTTGGGTTTCCAAGGTGGTATCACTACAGAAGTAGATTGCTCAGTCTTCCTTTCAAGGAGTGGCTGATGGGTTTGAACCACCAGTCCTCTGGTTAGCAGTCTAGGACTCTTACTTATATGCACACCTAAATCAAATGTGTATATACCTGTAGAACACATTAAGTAAAGTTGACTTGCTCTTCTGGAGCAAGTTCAGACTTTGAAAGCTGTCATTGAAACCAGGCTCATTAGGCCATGCAGTCTTTTTAACCTGTTTCCTTGTCTAAATTAAAAACAAAACAAAACAAAACAGACATATTGGTGTCAAGTCCCCTCCTCGGGTGTCTGAGGCGGTATCACTATGGAAGTAGATTACCCAATCTTCCTTCCAAGGAGTGGCTGGTGGGTTTGAACTACCAGGCTTCTGGTTAGCAGTCAAATGCCTCAGGCACTATGCCACCAGTGGGGGTAAAAATATCTACCTCACTGAGACTATTATATAAATAAATGACATATCTACAAAGCATAATTTCAGAGACTAGGGAATGTACAATAAGTAGTGACTAACTTTTCAAAAAAAAACCAAAGTCCCTGCCATGGAGTCGATTTGACTCACAGTGAGCCCTCCTTGGGTTTCCATATCTCTATGGAAATAAAGCACATAAAAAGTATAAAAAACCTATCTCCAAGTTTAAAAGAAGAAACACAAATCCACTATGAGAGATTATCAAGAATTAAAAAATATTTCTCAATGATGTAAGAAAAAGGAAGTAAATATGAAATGAGGTCAACAGAGAACAACAAATTCAAAAAGGCTACTGTTTATATACAGAAGCAAGGGAGCAGAATTGGAACTTTAGCGTTTATCTGCTTTGACACTTGTCTCAGAGTAATGAGTATAAACCTTTGCTTCGTCAACCATGCTAAAGGCCTGGTAGAAAGGTTGCAATATGTCCCTGGCTTTTAAAAGATAGCTGATAAATAAATGGTTGTATAGATGAACCAATGCATATGTGCATAAATAAATACATACATTAATAATTATCCAAAGTATGCCATCCAATAGTTCTAAAGGTGATTTCACAAATTTTATCTAATGTAAGTTTACAATCAAGAAAGACTTAACAGGGAAGTTAGACGTTAAGATGTTAAGCCACACCCATGGCAAATAAGGAACAACAGAGGCATGGAAATGAAGGTGTTATTTCAGGCTTACGGCATAACATGCACAAAATCAAGAAGCTAAGCAAGTACAAATTAAATTGTTAAACACAGACTGAAATGACAGAGGACGTATTTGTTTTCAAGCCTCCCAGGTGGAGATTAATTTATATTCCATTTAACTGTTTTAATCAATAATATCTCTGTTTTCCTTAATCAGACATGACTATTCTTTTATTTAAAAATCTTTCCATCTGTTGAGATGATGACTTGGTGTCACACTTAAAGTTCATTTTGTTAAGGACTGTCTGCCTGCAGGTATCATCTCTTTAAGCCAAATGATGCATACTTCTTTTCTTTTCTTACTAAGTATAAAAACAGATTTTAAAAATATATGATAAAGACTGGGGGGAGTTCTGATAAGATGGTGGAACAAGCAGATAAACAACACAGCCCCTCTTCAACAAAGGGAAACCGATTAACACAGATACAAAGATAATCCTGGAGCCCTGAGCTTTGAAAGGAAGGATACCGAAGTAGACTGAACTCCAACTAGTAGAACCTGCATGAAAACACCAAAAAAAGGAGACATATGGAGCCATGGTCTGTCAGCGATCCTGATGGCACACACAGCTTGGTACTGCCAAGTGGTATTAGGACCTAAGAATTAAACTAAAAATCGGCCATGCCAACCGGGGGCTGCACAGAGGACTGCACCGGTGGCTGGTGAATAAAAGGAGAAGTGGCGAAGAGGGAGACAGGCTGAGACTTTTGTGTCCAGAGGGCACAGCCATTTTGAATGTTTACAAGTGGTCAGACCATTTTGGATATTTAAAGTGACAGAGTTCTCTCAGATTCCAGGGACTAAGAATAGGCTCCACTTGCTGGGGACCACAAGGACATCCCAGATGCGAAAGACTGGAAAGATGTGATATTCCCCTTGTTACTCTTATACCCCACACCCTCTTGGTGAACAGAGGTGCAGCCATCCTCCACTCCCACCCACCTTCTGGGCTGGCAGGACTTCCATCCCAGTTTGTGTGCTCAGATGGAGCCTGGGTGCTCAAGCCCACCCTGCCCATATTTTTTTTTTTTTCCCTTTTTTTTCAGTTTGCTTGTATTTGTCTGTTTTAAAATTATAACTGTTATTATTATTATTGTTTTGTATGTCCTATTCATTCTTATTCTTCTTATTTTATTATTCTTTATTCTTCCCTTCCCAGGTTCTATTTTTAGCTTTTTCTCTCTTCCCTGTTTCTGGTTCCCATGTTTTTCTTTCTTGTGGCTAACTCCATTCCTTGTTTTTCTTTTTGCATTTTTCCCATTTTTTTTTTTCCATTATTCTCCTACTCTACCTCTTTTCTCTTATTGCCCTCTCCCCAGATAGTGTGAGGTTTTTTTTTTTTCTCTCTTTCTTTACTTTTCTTTTTTCAGTGATTGTTCATGTGTGTTCATGCAGTGTGTTTTATGTCCCCTTGTGTTTACTTTTTGGATGGCTTTTCAATTCTTGCTTTTGTCTAACTGAGTGGGAGACAGCAGCCATTCCCATATGACACAAACACACCCACACCACCTGAAGCTCCACACACTTAGTGAGAGCCACCAGTTCCTTCTCCACCAACTGGCCAATGATAAATGACCACCAAGAAGAGCCTGATTCATCCTTAACTCCTCTTTACAAACAGTTAACAGAGATTTAAATACAACAATGTCACAATGTCTTGGAGACACCAGACATCACCGTCCACACAGAGAAGCAAGATAAACTGGTAGAAACAAAGGAGCTGGATACAGACCCAGAATACATCCCTGAAGAAGCAGCAGTAATGGAACTACCTGATAAGGAATTAAAAATGATTATATTTAGGAACCTTCAAAGGCTTGAGAGACAAATCAAGGAAAACACTGACAAAATTAAGGAAAACACAGACATAATCCTAGAACAAATTTGGAAGAAAACACAAGAACAAAATGACAAAGTAAATTAAAAAATTAGAAATGATACAAAATCTACAGATAGAAATCCAGAAGATTAATACTAAATTTTCAGAAATAACACATCAAAAGGGTAAAGGAACAGAAGATGGCGGACTAGACAGAAAGACTGCACAGACCCTCTTCAACAAAGAAAAGGGAAACCAATTAACACAGACACAGATGATAATCCTGGAACCCTGAGCCTTGAAGGGAAGGATA
>NW_006921769.1:901691-910079 GCF_000298275.1 Orycteropus afer afer
TGCAGAAGAAGAAGACATAAGTGCGTGAGAGGTACAGACAGCAAAGATGAACCCTTTTGCACATAGAGTACTGCATTGTCAGTGAAGGCAAACATTCATATATGGGTGGATAGATGGGTCGACAGGTTGGGGGGAGTGTGCCCATGACCATATAAAGTTAGTATAGGGTTGGCAGACAATGTTTCTACAAGTGTACTTGTATGTTCTGTAAGAATTGCTAGGTATATAGTAGAGCTGACAAGGGACAAGATTGTGGTCACTTCTTGGCACAGCCAGCTACCCAAAAGGAACGAGTAGTTGGACATGTGGGTTCAGGATCATAGTCACAAGGAACATCAAGCTCAACTGGCATAACATACTACACAAAAACATCGTTCCACATCCTACTTTGGCAAGTAGCAACTGGAATCCTAAAAACTTGCAAGCGGCCATTTGAATGCAATGATGGGTCTCTTCTCATCCAGAGCAAAGAAGAGTGAAGAAAACCAGACCATGGAAACAATTAGTCCAAGAGACTGGTACACCATGCGATCCTTGGCCTATATGACTATGATACCAGAAGAACTAGAAGGTGCTACCACCACTCAGAGGGGGATCTCGGTAGGAGATCCTGGATAGAGTGGGAGAATAATGTGGAATAAAACTCAAAATCACTTTAGAAAAAAAATGACCAGGTTTGCTGGTCTGATAGAGCCTGATGGAACCACTGAGACTATGGCCCCTAGCTGCCCTTTAGGTCTGGTATAGAACCCACTCCTGTGGCTTCCAGCCAAACAAAAGACAGGCATATGAGCTGAACTTCTACAATAGGTAGATATACTCCTTGGAGAGATCAATCATGGGAGACTAGAAGGATTGTGCATGCACAGGGAGACAGCTCAGGGGCCAGGAATGCATGGGAAGGAAAGACACAGGGTAGAGGTAACTATGGGGAAGAAGTGGGAAGGGAGCTGTTGCATTGTGGTAAATTGCAGTCAATGTTATGAGATAAAGTGTATGTGAGCTGCTGTATGGAAAATGAATTTGCTCTGTAAACTTTCACCCAAATCACAATAAAACTTTATATATATATATATGATAAACCTGGAAACAACCCAGGTGTCCATCACCAGTGTACATGTTGAATGCACATCTTCACAATCAAATGCAACATACCTATAAAAAGGATGAGAGATATTTTTATATTTCAGAGTTCTATGAAATATACTGTTAAGTCAAAAAGATTAAGGTGGAGAAAGGCATGTATAGTGGGCGACTATTTATCTAGGAAGAGAACTAAAGGGCACACTAAAAAAAAAAAAAAAAAAATTTTTAAGTTTACTTGTAAAGGGAGAAAAGGAATATGGTGGCTGCTCAAGGCCAGAAACTAAACTTTGAACATAGCTTGTTTTTTATTTGACTTTTGGGCCATGTAAATATTGTACATGCTTATTAAACTTCAAAAAAGCAATTTCTATAAATAGAAAATAAAATGAAACAAATCAACCCAACCAGGTACACAGTTGGTAGTTTAACCACACAGAGAGCTAGTTGGTGGCTTAACCCCATAGGTTCCAGCAACCTTAAACAGTAATTGTACTGTGTATTACTTTTGAGGTGTACTCATTGTTATTCAGAGAATGTTGTACATTAATGAAGAATAAAGCAAGTAAGTTATCATGTAATATTCTAATAGTACCATCCACTCTCCTAAGAACCAAGATTCACAGGATGGAAGAAAGGAAATACAGATGTATTTCAGTGGCTAAAGCACTTGACTGCTAACCAGAAGGCTGGCGGTTCAAACCCACTAGCCCCTCCTCGGAAGGAAGATGGGGTAATCTACTTCCGTAGTGATACTGCCTTGGAAACCCAAGGAGGTGTCGCTATGAGTCTATGAGTTGGGTCCGACTCGACAGCACGTAACAACAACAACAAACTCAAAAAATGAGTATTCCTAATGTCCTCATTGTAGTCACTAAGCTGTATTCCTATGAAATGAACTAGAACTTCCTGGAAAAATGGGCAATTCTCTGTCTGGAGTAGAAAATATGCATGATAAGCCTGGGAAATTTTATCTAAGGTCATGCTAGATACATCTAAATTCATGCGTTAATATAACACTTCTATAAAAATAAACAAAGGTAAATTGGTTGTTGATTAAGGATGATAAGGATCAAAAAAAAAAAATCTGAAAACTGGCAAATGAAAGGGAAGAGTTAAACATATATTTTTCTTCCCTTACATCAACTATGCCATTAGACCACAGGGAGCTCTGGTGGTGTAGTGCCTAAGGCAGTTGACTGCTAACCAGAAGGCTGGCGGTTCAAGCCCACCAGCCACTCCTTGGAAGGAAGGTTAGGCAATCTACTTCTGTAGTGATACTGCCTCGGAAACCCAAGGAGGAGTTGCTGTGAGTCGAATCCGACTCCATGGCAGTGGTTGCATTGCGTTGATAGAAGACAATACTATCCCATGTGACATAGCCTTGACAAAAAAAAAAAAAAAATCTCAATCTGAAACAGCCTATGGAGTCAACCAAGGCAGAAAAACATGTTAATCCCAACTCAGGAAGAGGATCATCCAGGGCAGGAAAATTCTCTATAATTTAACAGTCTGGTTTCTTAACAAGTAAGTTCCGTGGGATGGGAGCAAGGAGGGAAGAGCAGAGCAGAAAAGAAAGGAGGGAGGGAGAAAAAGGAGGATGAAGAGGGGAACTACAGATTAAAAGAGATTTCAAAGATATTAACTGATGAGAATGCATGGACCTTATTTTTATCCTTATACAAATAAACTGCACCAAATATCATGAAATTTGTGATAAAATTTCAACACTGATGAATATTTGAAATTAAGAATTGTTAGAATTTTTTAAGTTACAATAATAAGAATGCAAATATATATATATATATATATATATTTAAAAATCTTTTTATCTTTTAGGAATGCTAAAATATTTATGGATGATGAAATATAATTGAGATACGTACTTCAAAACAACACAGAAGGGGGAAGTGAATGGGTGCATGAAGATGTCAGAGAGGCCATGGGTTAGTGAATTTTGGGCCTGGGAGCTGAATATTTGAGAGTTCATTATACTATTCTATTGTAACTTTTGCATGTTTAAAATTCTACATTATAAATAAATGTTTCTGTTTTATTTTAAGTGCATGGCATTCAGTAGCAATGAGAATACTCAATACCTAAAGTTTGGCTTCTAAGTACAATTTACCACTAAAAGGAAATAGAGCTTCTAGTTGAAATGATTCTTCTTGGTCTGAGGGGAGAGACATATACAGTGGTTCTGGAACATCTTTGCTAGAAACCAAAGTAGTAAAAGAATGAGGCTATTGGCATGTGGCATGCCAAAATTACATAGGAATCAGCTTAAAGGAGCTCACACTGGTCAAATCTGAGTAAATTTAAACATCAAATAATAATGAATTATAAAACAGTGCATGAGAGAAAAAAAAAAAAAAGCCAGCCATCTATAAGGATATTCTAAAACAAAAAGAGAGAGGGGAGGAAAAGCAATTATTATAAATGCCAGCCAATAAATGTAGAAGCAAAAATAGAATGAGAAAATCACCATTGTTGTTTTTATTGTTTCAGGCAAGGATTATAAGAGGATATTAATTAATTAATTCTAATCCTTAGAATCGGAAGGATGGTTGGGCAATCTACTTCCTTAGTGATATTGACTCAGAAACCCAAGGAGGGTGTCACTACGAGTTGGATCCGACTCGAAGGCACATAACAAAAACAACAATCCTTAGAATTAGGTGATAGGTTATTACTGGCAAATAGGATATTCACACAATCTCAAAGATCACCCCACAGGTTAGTATTAATCGCACATATAGAGAAAAAGGTATTTTTACAATGAGAGCTTTGGTGGACATCTTCTTAACCAAGCGATCAAACTTCACCAATTATGGGACCATCTGACACCATGTACCTCTTGGTGGGAGGCATGAGGATCATCTATGCAGTAATTTGGCCAAAAATGTTTAACCTGAATCCAATCATGGGAAATGAATCAGACAAATTCAGAAAACTGGTTTGCATTCTTCAAAAGTTTTAAAGAAAAGAAAAAAGCAGAGAAGCTAATCAAGATTCAAGAAAACCAATGCAACTCAATCTAACATATGACCCTTGATGGAATTCCTGACCAGGGATAGGGAAGGGGGAAGCTATAAAAGACCATACTGTGACAACTGGAAAAATTTTAACCTGTCTGTACATTAAATATAATTATTACATTAGTGTTCGATTTCTTGAGTATTAGAACTTTATTGTGTTTTTAATGCCCTTGTTAAGCTATGGGGATAAAAAAAAAATGTGTATCTACCTGAGAGCACTACACACATAAAGATAGACACATAGGAAAAAAAAAAAAAAAGGTTATAAAATGCAAGTAACAGTTGAATTCTTCTATTTGCAAGTTGCATAGATGTTTGCTATACTAGCCTTTCAACTTATCAAGCTCCTGAATATTATTAGGGAGCTCTCATGGCATAATGACTAAGGCACTTGACTGCTAACCAGAAGGCTAGCAGTTCAAACCCACCAGGTACTCCTCGGAAAGAAGGTTGGGCAATCTACTTTCCACAGTGATACTGCCTGGAAAACCCAAGGAGGGGTTGCTATGAGTCAGGTTCAACTTAATGGCAGTGAGTGAGTAGAATATTATTAAATATTCAAAATAAAAAGCTGCTAAAAATATGATCTACTATGTCTAGTTTCATCTCAGTAGCATGTTACATACAAGTAACTGAGCATCCTCCCCTTTGCTCTTCTGTGTCCTGTCCTTTGAGCACTCTTTCTGATTGACAGCTTGTTCTGCAAATGAAACCTCCAAGTTGATGTCTGTTTCAGAGGCAGGTGGCTCCTCAGGCATCAGTAGGCTCGGCTGCTTTTGACCAACAACAAGGCTGGATGCCTGATCTGGAGGAAAAAAGAGACCAAATTCATATACGATTTGTTTATTTCTCTTCTTTTAACTCATGGACTACATAAAAACATGAGGGAAGGGGACTATTTTCTCTGGGCAAGGGTTGTTGTTGTTGGGTGCCATCAAGGTGATTCTGACTCATAATGATCTCATGTGACACAGTGGAACGGCCCCATAGGATGTTCTGGGCTGTAATCTTTGTGGGAGCAGATTGCCAGACCTGTCTCCCATGGGGCTGCTGGGTGGCCCAAGCTTTTGGTCAGCAGCTAAGCACTTAACTGCTGCACAATGAGGGCTCCTTAGACAATCATTTCTGTTATTTTGATAGAAAAAATATATTAGTAGAATCGACTCGACGGCACATAACAACAACAACAACAACAAGAATAGTGAGGGAGGGGAGGAGGGCAAGGGAGAAGAAGGTAAGTCCGTAGTTCAATCATGGAATCGTTGAGATCACAATTCTTAAACTCCAAATCCAAAGCATTGCTGGAGGATACCAAATTCTTAATGAAAAATCTGACAAAGACTAAGTACACTTCACTTTGTTAGTATATTCTACGCTAAGGTGAAAAGCAAAACAGGTACGGGGGAATTGGTTGTAATCTCTCTGACAACTAGTGATATGCCACATCTTTCCTCACAGTTGAACAGATTGCTGGGGAAATATAAATAAAAACTTTTCCACACCCTGCATTTTCTTTATGGAATGCTACCTACCTCTCATAGTGAAAATTCCAAAATAAGAGTTAGTGCCAAAAACGTACTGCCGTGGGAGTACTTAGAGTATTGAAGGTACTTGGTACAGGAACCAACAAGTTTTATACGTATTTGATAACCAGGAGTATAAACACTTTTTACAACTATAAACACTGGTTAAATAAATTTCATTGACATTTATGGGGTAAAATAAGTTTCTGTTGTTCTTTTTTTTTCTTGTTGTTCTTTTTATTTGTTTGCTTATTGTTAATAATCCAGGAAAGAAGTGACATTTAAAACTCTTTAGAAAGAAATGCTATGACATTAAATTATTTAGGAAGTTATTTTTAATTTTTAATGGAACTCAAATTTTAAAAACTGTGGAACCAATAACAGCGATTATTGATATTTTCTCTTTGCAGACCATTAACTCATTGTGAGAAGTTCTGAGCTACAAAATAAACTTACATGGTGCATGTACTATCTCATTACAAGGTGATGGAAGGGTAACTAGGACTGTTGGGGACAGGACTTCAAACACTACTGCCTTCAAAAATATATCATGCTTAGAGTCATCTAAATTGAAAACAAAAATCTTTTACTCAAAAGAAAATTAAAATGTAATTTTAAATCGAATCTAATTAACTCCCAATCGATAAGTAGATGAGGTACCCAGGCCTGCTTCATGGGATCCCAGTCACACAGGGCCTGTGCTCAGAAGGGCCCCACACTTGGTTTACTGCTCTGTTGTCACTCTCTTAAAATCTGATTAAGGACCCCTCCATCTTCAGCTTGCACTTGTTAGCTGTTGTCAGGTGCTGTCCAGTGGGTTCTGACTCATAGTTACCCTATGTACAAAAGAATAAGCTGAAGATATAACATCTTCAAGTTAACAAAGTAAGTAACATTTACCTATGTTAATTCCAAAAATAAGGATAAATTTGAAGCTCCTTAATATCCCAGGTTGGATCTCAATCAATGAATCTCAAACACAGCTGCCACCCATCTGTTGGTAAAGGCTTCTGATGTGGCTATGATGACGAACAGGTTGCGGTGAGCTTCCAGACTGAGACAGACAAGTAGGAAAGTCTTGAAAATCTACTTCCAAAAATTAGCCAATGGAAACCCTCTGGATCACAATCGTCTGTTACTACTATACACGGGGAAGCCAAGACATGGGGCCAACTCATACAAGCTAAATAATGTTCTTCTTGCCGTTGAGCAAAATCATCACTCTGTGTAAGCCCACTGCTTCAGCCACTGTGTCAATTCATCTCATTGAGGTTCTTCTTCTTTTTCCCTTATCCTCTACTTTACTAAGCATGATGTCCTTCTCCAGACACTGGTCCTTCCTGATAACATGTCCAAAATACGTGACCAAGTCTCACCATCCTTGATTCTTAGAAGAATTCTGGATGTACTTCTTCTAAGACAGATTTCCTCATTCTTCTGGTGGCCCATGGTATATTCAATATTTTCCATCAACACCATAATTCAAAGGCATAAATTCTACTTCAGTCTTCTTTATTCACTGTCCAATTTTTTGCATGCAAATGAGGTGATTAAAAATACCTTGGCTTGGGTCAGGTAGCCCTTAGTCCTCAAAGTGACATGTTTGCTTTTTAACACTACAAAAAGCTCTTTTGTAGCAGATTTGCCCAATGCAATATGCACTTTGATTTCTTGACTGTTGCTTCCATCAGTGTTGATTGTGGATCCAAGTAAAATGAAATCATTAACAATTTCAATATGTTCTCCATTTATTGTTATGTTATTTATTGGTGTAGTTGATCTTCAGCACTAAGTGCTTCAAATTTTGCTTTCAGCAGGCAAGGCTGTGTCATATGCATATCGCAGGTTGTTAAAGAGCCTTCCTCCAATCCTGATGCTGCACTCTTCTTCATATAGTCAAAAAAAAAAAAAAAAACCCTACTGCCATTGAGTCAATGACTCATAGCAACCCCCAGTAGATTTCCAAGGTGATAAATCTTTACAGAAGTAGATTGCCTATCTTCCCTCCATGGAGCAGTTGGTGGGTTTTCTTCTGCTTAGCAATCAAATGCCTCAGACACTGCACCCCCAAAGCTGCTTCATATAGTCCACCTTCAAAGATTATTTGCTTAGCATATAGAGCAAATAAGTGTGGTGAAAAGATACAACCCTGACATATACTTTTCCTGACTTAAAACATATAGTATCCCCTTGTTCTGTTTGAATGACTGGCCCTTGGTCTATGTACAGGTTCCACATACTTAAGTGCTTTGGAATTTCCATTCTTTGCAATGCTATTCATAATTCGTTATGATCCACACAATTGAATGCTTTTGCACAGTCAATAAAAAACAGTTAAATATCTTTCTGGTATTCTCTGCTTTCAGCCAAGATCCGACATCAACAATCATATCCCTCATTCTACATCCTCTTCTGACTCCGGCTTTTATTTCTGGCAGTTCCTTGTCAATGTACTACTACAGCAAAATTTTACTTGGTGTGATATTAATGATATCATTTCATTATTTCTGTTTTTTTTTTGATCATCTTTATTTGGAATGGGCACACATATGCATCTCTTCCAGTGGCCAGGTAGTTGTCTTCCAAATTTCTTGGCGCAGATGAGGTAGAGCTTCCGGTGTTTTGTTGACACATCTCAAATTTGTATTCCATCAATTCCTGGAGCCTTGTTTTTCAACAGTGCCTTCAGTGCAGTTCCAACTTCTTCCTTCAACACTATTGGTTCTTGACCATTGCAGTGTAGT
>NW_006921769.1:910687-912554 GCF_000298275.1 Orycteropus afer afer
AGGCAGCATGTCTGGCCTTGTAGGAATAGGCCTTGGGTTACTGCTGGTAATCCTGTCTTCCTCTTGTAGGGTTAGAGGAGATCAGAAGATGTGGCCTCCTTGCCGTTTTAGCAACCATATGCTACATCCTGAAATGGCTGAACATCAAACAATTCTTTTTGATACAGCAATTCCATGTATTCTTTGCATCTTTCTTTGATGCTTGTTGCGTTGTTTAATATTTTGCCAATGGAATCTCCTAATATTGTAACTCCAGGCTGGGGATTTTTTTTTTAGTTCTTTCAGCTTGAGACATGCTGAGTGTGTTTCTCTACTTTGGTTTTCTAACTTCAGGTCTTTGTGCATTATACTACTTTATTTTGTCTTGTTGAGTTGCCCTTGGAAATCTTCTGTTCACCTCTTTTACTTTGTCATTTCTTCCATTCGCTTTAGTTACTCTACATTCAAGAGCAAGTTTCAGAGTCTCTTTTGACATTCATTTTGTTCTTTTCTTTCTTTCCTGTGTTTTGAATGACCTTTTCCTTTCTTCACATATGATGTGCTTGGTATCAGCCTCTAACTCATCTGCTCTTTGATTATTAGTGTTCAATGTGTCAAATCTATTTATGAGATGGTTTCTACATCCAGGTGGGATATACTTAAGATTTTAAATTTGGCTCTTATTAATTCATTTTAATTTTCTTCAGTTTCAATTTGAACTTGTATATGAGCAATTGCAGGTCTGCTGACCCTGACCTTGTTCTGACTGATGGTATTGGGCTTCTCCATCATGTCCTTCCACAGATGCAGTCATTTGATTCCTGTGTATTCCATCTGGTGAGGCCCATGTGTATAATCACCATTTATGTTGTTGAAAAAACATATTTCCAATGAATAGGTCATTGGCCTTGCAAAATTCTGTCTTACAATCTCCAGTATTATTCTATCAACAAGGCTCCATTTTCCAACAACTGATCCTTTGTTTCTACCTTTCACATTCCAAACATCAGTAACTATCAGTGCATCTTGATTGAATATTTATCAGCAATATTATTAATAAATATTATCTTCTGCCATCTATGTCACATTTATGTTTTGAAACATATTTTAAAAATTGGAATACCTATACTTTTAATGATTAATTTTTAAAGTATTAACATAAATGTCAAAGCACAATTTTATTTTCCCACTGGTTTATACTGTTTTATGTTTTAGGTAAATATGTATGTTGGTTTCCCAGGAAACTATTCCAAGAGGAAAGAGAAATGTTTAGCCATTTTCTTAAATTAGAAGTTGCCTTTCTAGTAGCTGAGGATTTGTGGCCAACAATTTTAAAAATCATTCCCTCTTCTCCACAGTCCCATCCAAATTACAATAAACACTACTACCACCTCCCAAAAAGTAGATTGTGCTAAATTCAAAACTGAACAAAGGGATCATAATTAAGTGAGAAAGTATTTAAGACAATAAATTTCCATCAAAAACATAGCAAATATTTTCACCACAATAAAAACAGGGGGGGGGGGGAATAGCAAATTAAAATATGGTAGATCAAAGCCTGAAAGTTCAACTGTCAAATCAAGTTAAAGCATTTAGTAGGAAAACTCATTTCTGGTGTGTAGGGAGTTATGCTACAAGAAACAAGGGAAATGGGTAGTTAATTGGCTAATAAAGATGTCTAATGAATCAATTATCTACTCTCAAAGAGAATAGTTAACAGAGAAGGCAGAGATAAAACGTTTGACTCTCAAAGTCTTAACATGTAAATCATATAATTTATTTGATTTATTCTCCTTTAGGTTTTGAAGTGAACAGTAGCAGTAGATAACTAATATTTTATAAATGTCCTTAAAATTCCTTGATTGTCCAAACTACTCTGGAGTGCTAG
>NW_006921769.1:913099-925974 GCF_000298275.1 Orycteropus afer afer
TGCATTTTATTCCAAACCTTCCAATGTTTGCATAGCACTGGTTAATTCACTGGCTAGCAAAAGAGCATGGCATTGCCCAGAACAGGTGCAGTAGTAAATACTCCGTGACTTGGATGGCTTTACACAGATTCTCTTGTTATTCTGATTTGAGGCTCTTTGCCCACTTCATAGCATTCCAGCAAAAGCAGATGTAAATCAGGCAGCAATTTGTCACATTTCACTTGCCTCCTGCAAGCTAGGCTACAAAGCACTCATATAATGAACTTGTCTTTCAGAACTTCTGTTTATATAGCCTGCATTACAATCTCTGGTGAGGGAGGAAAACACTAAGAAAAGACCATGTTTCCCTCGGTATCTGTTTAGCTATTGCCACTCTTCCCCAAAGCATATTGGCATTGGCACAGAAGGAGCATCTCCCCTGATGACCCAGTTCTCCAGCAGCCCAGTGCTGATTAGTCAAGCTAACTTGCTTGCCACATAAATGGTTACTGGTACACAGATCTGAGGAAATACCCAGTAATTCCATCCTGATATAAAACATGTCATTGAGAGAAACATCCACCAAATAATAGTAAATAGTAAGTGCTTATGTATGTGTATATATGAAGGAGCCCTGGTGGCTCGATGGTTCTAAGCTACTAACCAAAAGTTCAGAGATTTGAACCCACCAGCCACTCTATGGAACAAAAATATGGCAGTCTGCTTCCTTATAGATTACAGCTTTGGAAACCCTATGGGTGGTTTAACATGATGTTACAGGGTTGCTACAGTTGGAATTGACTCAATGGCACACAGGAACAACAAATGTGTGTATATACACACATGCAAGCATATATAATATATTATATGTTGTTGTTGTTGTTGTTATATGCCGTCGAGTCGGCCCCGACTCATAGCGACCCCTCCTTGGGTTTCCGAGGCAGTATCGCTACGGAAGTAGGATTGCCCAACCTTCCTTCCGAGGAGTGGCTGGTGGGTTTGAATTACTCTATCTAGATACATGGGGACAGTGGCGGTTCAGTGGTAGAATTCTTGCCTTCCACGCAAGAGACCTGCTTTCAATTCCTGGCCGATGCACCTCATGAACAGCCACCACCCATCTGTCAGTGGTGGCTTGGGTGCTGCTCCAATGCTGAACAGGTTTCAGTGCGGTTTCCATACTAAGACAGACTAGGAAAAAAAACCTGGCAATATACTTCCAAAAAATCAGCCAGAGAAAACCCTGTGGACCCCAATGGTCTGATCTGTAAGTGGTCGTGGAGACGGTACAGAACCAGGCAGCATTCCGTTCCACTGTGCATGGGTCATAATGAGTCAGGGGCCAACCTGATAGCAGCTAACAACGACAACAGCATGTAGAGACTTGTTTTGTTTCACTCAAGAGTGCAGGATAGAAGTCCTAAGAAGAATATAAAAGGAACCTTAGAGATACTGAATTTGCAAAGACTCCAAAATGCCCCAGACAATCTTCGACTGACAGGTGATTCTTGTAGGAAGGCTGGGATCCCATAACTCTCAGTGCTTCACAGTTTATCTGACACCTATTTTCCCACTAATCACCATCCAAACATAATACAACTGATGACATGACCACTCCAGGTATCAGATGTCAAAAATCTAAACAAGAAAAAAGAACAAGTCCCTGAACTGGACTCCAGCAGCCATAGACTACCTTTGTCATAATTTTTAAAATAAAAATACATTAAGGACCAAATGTATAAGCTTAACTCTATGCCGTTAATTTAGGATATTTTTCTTTTTCATAAACAAATGAAATAGCTATAACACCTTTTTTCATAAAATACTAATAAACTTCATATTTATTTCCATCCATGCTTTGAATTTCTAATTCATTTCTGAAGTAACAAATATGGAAAAGGAAAAGGAAAAAAAAAGGAGAATTTTAATCAACTATGCAAGAAATGTCTGAAAATAAATCCATTTATGAATTAAGGACTTGTGATTTGAGAACAAGTTTCCAAATACCATTGAAGCAAAATACACTAGAAGAGGGTGATTTGTATGGTATGAGAATGATATCTTAATGTTGTTATAAAACAAAATTATCGGCTTAATATATAAGTAATGAAATATAGTTTTTTAAAAAAGTTTACTCATTCTCTCAAGGTGCTTAGTTGTAGCTAAGAAAAATAAAATTTCTTTAAAATTACAAAAACCAGTGATTAAATGTGAGATAATTAAAGTTAAATCACTCCCTTGTTAGGAATTATGATGAAGGCTAAGCAAACAGAAGTTCTGGCTTCCCCTACCATATGTGTGACCTGTGGAAAGTGACTTCATATCTCTAAGCCTCAGTTCTCTCATCCATAAAATGGGTTAAGAACAATACTGTTATGGTTTGAATTGTGTTCCCAGAAAATATATGTTGTAAAGCCTAACCTCTATGACTGTGGTTATAATCCCGTTTCTTTATAGGTTTTCTTTTTGATGCTAATGAGACAGGATTGGTATAGGGTATATCTTGAGTCAGTCTCTTCTGAGATACAAGAGATATGAAAAAAGTGAGCAGAGCAGAGCAAAGGAAAGAGAGATGCCAAGCCACAGAAAGACTGCCCAGACACAGAAGCTCAGAAGGGCCAAGGGCCTTCCGCCAGAGCCGTCAGAGAGAGAAAGCCTCCCTCTAGAGCCAGCAGCCTGAATTCACAGTCTAGCCTCTCAAACTGTGAGAAAAAAATTTGTTTGCTAAAGCCATCTACTTGTAGTATTTCTGTTACAGTGGTACTAGAGAACTAAGGCAAGTAACTGCTAGGTTGGGTTCTTGAGTGTATTAAACGAGGTAAACCTCTGTGTACAATGTCTGGCATGTGGTAAACATCTCGGAGGGATATGAATGTGCACATAACTGTTGGAACAGATAGACAGCTACAAAGATAAAGAAATTGAGGGCTCACTATACACTCAGCCTCATGCAATCATCCGTGTACTTACTGCACCTTAGTATTTTAATACAATTTGTTTACTAGAATTGAGGAGGACTGTTTTAAAAGGTTCTATCTGTTTGTTATAGTAATAAATGGGAAAATACAGGAGAACATGTCCAACATACCATCTTTTCCTTGGTGTTTGTTTTCGTTTGTTCTGACTGACTGAGATTCCGTGCCATCTGGAGCCTAAAGATAGAAAATGGGCCATTTAGTCATCTCCAGCTCACAACCAGAGAAAATTATATTGCAAATAATTCCATTTCCAACCTTTAGAGTACAAGGTATACACTCAGAGTTATGAGAATCACAGTGGGGGTGGAAAAAGTATGGCTATAATCAACAAGCAATCATCTGACAAATATATGATTACCTGTGATTGGTAAGACATAACACTGGATGGACAGTGAAAACACAATGCTGAGTGAAAGAAGCCAGTCACGATGGCTCCCATCTTTGATGATTCCATTTATCTGAAATGTCCAATATAGGTACATACAAAGAGACAGAAAGTAGATTAGAGGCTGCCTGAGGCTGGGGGTAAGAGAGGGGCTGTGAGGAAATGAGGAGTGCCTACTGGCCAGTATGGAGTTTCTTTTTGGGGTATAAAAAAGGTGCTCAAATCAATTGTGGTGAAGATTGCACAACTGTGGATATATAAAAAGCCACTGAATTGTACCCTTTAAGTAGGTAAACTATAACATATGGGAATGATATCTCAATAACACTGTTAAAAAATACAAGGTGACATATACGTAACAAAATAGAATTTCTTTAAAATTAACCACCATCACCGACAAACAGCTAGTAGTAATAAATATGAGATAATTAAAGCTAAATTACCAAATAGGCAACGAAAACTATGAAGTTTGAAGAGACTCCTTTTCAAGGGTTGAGGCAGTGATGTCTGAAGAATGTAACCCTCCAAGAGTTTACAGACATGGTAAAATATGGTTCGCCTCCCTCCTAGTAAGTGAGGCCTCCTTTCTTAGCATGGGTTCAAAAGGAATCCAGGGATCAGAAAGGGAAAGATGGATGGATTATACTAAGAGGTCTATCTGAATGAATGATTTTTAAAGTAATAACCACACATATCTCCTCAAGCTGTTGGCCACAAAGGACTCCTCATTCCACCTCAAGTCTAAGAAATATCTAGGAAAGCACTGAGGCAGGTGTGGATAAGCTACTAGTGTACTTCTTAAAAACTGGTAGTACCCAGGACAGTCCACAACCAAAAAAAACCAAACTCACTGCCGTCGAGATGAATCTGACTCATAACGACCCCTCCTTGGGTTTCCCAGGCAGTATGTGGCTAAGGCACTTGACTGCTAACCAGAAGGCTGGCGGTTCAAACCCACCAGCCACTCCTCGGAAGGAAGGTTGGGCAATCCTACTTCCGTAGTGATACTGCCTCGGGAACCCAAGGAGGGGTCGCTATGAGTCAGGGCTGACTCGACGGCACATAACAACAACAACATCACTACGGAAGTAGATTGCCCAGCCTTCCTTCTAAGCAGTGGCTGGTGGTTTGAACTGCCACCTTCTGGTTAGCAGTCAAATGCTTTAGGCACTATGTTACCAGAACTCCCAGGACTGCACCGTGGCTACCAAATCACAAAAGTGATACAAGGATGCCCACCACCACTTCAATCACCTCAGACGACGGCAATACCTTCCCCTTCCCCTCTGCCCACAAGCTCCATGGCACAAGGAGCACATGAGTGATTCTACTCTTATATTTGAACACATATTTTGGAGTATGTGGTTAGAATTATTTTTCTCAGCAATTGAAGATGACAATGCAGATGGTATTCATTTCTGTATTATATTTCCTAGTGTCAGCAAGAGATTCATGAGGAAGCATTTAAAATGGAAGAGTTGAACATATTCTAACTCTGAGAAAAGAAGAACTGCACATGAGGATGGGGGCCCACGTTTGCTCGAGGGATAGGGGATATAAAACAAATTTCTAATGAGTGGCAGTGTTTCAATTAAGGCATGAAGTGTAAGCAAGTTAACATTAATTTACTTATGCTGTTTCTCTCAATGACTCTACATGATATGATTCACCAATTACCCTGGACTCAAACCATGTGGATTAGATAACCCAGGAATTTGCTGGAAAATGCTGTTTCTTGCATGGAATAACCACATTCTCCTGGAGACTGGCAGGAATCTCACAGAAGAGACTCTGCCCACAGTGTATCTTTTGCTCAGGCTGAGCTCTCTACCTTCTCCTCCATTTCCACTTCCTTTTAACTCCCTTGGTGGGGAAAGGTCTTTAATTGGGAAGAAAATGTCATAATACTTCATTTCCCTACCATTTCTTTTTCTATAGCTGGAAATGTAGACTAGTCCTTCAACTCCAGTGAATGTCCCACAGAACCTCTGGGTGGTAGATAACTGCTTAACTGCCTCACAGCAGCAGACCTGCCTGTAGAAATCTACCAGTCCCCAAACTCCCATAAGTGGATTGGGTTTGATCCAAAACTGGCCATGCAAATGGAGTAGCAATCTGCAGCTACAAGAATTTTTCTGAAGAATAAAATGTGTATAAACAGTAAAAAAAAGCTCAGGCTTAAATATAAGCCATTTTCTCCCACTATTTTTGCTAAAGAATCACAGTTTTTGTTGCCATGTATTTATAATATAAATAGAATCTCATATTCAGATTTGTTTAATATCTGAATCATGTATAGAAACCTAAATCCAAATATAGCAGGATGGAGAGTGGTTAACAGCACATATTTTAGAGTCAGATAGATTTGGATTTACCATCTATAGGATAGGAGCTCTGGTAGCATAGTGCCTAAGGCACTTGACTGCTAACCAGAAGGCTGGCAGTTCACACCCACCAGCCACACCTGGGAAGGAAGGTTGGGCAATCTACTTCCGTAGTGATACTGCCTGGGAAACCCAAGGAGGGATTGCTTTGAGTCAGGTTTGACTCAAGGGCACATAACAACAACAACATCTACAGGATACTGAGCAAGTTACTTAAAGTCTATGAGACTCAGCTATTGAATGGAAATGATAATACCGCATTCACAGGATGGCTGTGAGAATTAAATGAGATAAGGTATGCAATAGTAATTAACACATAAGTGTTCGATAATGGTGATAACAATTACTTTTGACATAAGGGGAATTACAATCATCATCCCTTTCTTTGGTCTCATTCCAACAACTCCATTGAGTCTCTAACCAAAGCTACCCAAAGTATGGTCTGTGGATAGATCAGAAGTAAATCAAATTTGACCCTATGCTCACTATTTAGGTTCAGGTGACTTTTTCTCCCTCTCCCTATGGCAGTATGATGCAGGTGGAAGACTTTCTTGATATAGGAAAGACATTAATTTATGTTCCAGAGCAAGCTCCTTATTTCCTCAGAGAGGAGGAACAAATAGTTCACCAAATGGCTGTTTTGGGGTGGCACCGTTGCAGATCACACAAGCCTTCTACCTCTCTACCAGACCTTCCTCTGTATCACTTCACTTGTGAGTCCTACAGTCTCCACCAGACTCCACTGGCTTCCATCAATAAATTAATCATTTTAGCAAATGTATTCTGACATCTTCTATGATATGCTCTGTGCTTAGCACTAGGCATAAAAAGGAATTTCTCATGTCTCAGGATTCCTACTTTGTAACTCAGCTGCAGTTATCTCCCTCACACTCTACTTCTATTCATTCTGAAAGGAGACTATAAAAAATTAAATATTCCTATAAGAATTAATAGATAACAACCATCTACATAGTACTTTTCCATAATCACCAATTTGCAGTCACATTGTTTGGGAAGCCTTCCCTATCATCCTAATGAGTTTAGTGGAGTGTTAGTAAGTTTGAACCACCAACCATCTTGTTATCAGTCAAATGCCTTAAGCACTGAGCCATCACAGCTCCTTACCCTAATGAGGTTAGACCCACCTTTAATGCACCAAGTGCACCAACTTCCCCCAACACAAGGAGTATCATACTGAATTTTAATTCACTTAATTTTCTGCCCCATCAAGATAACTCCCAGGAGGGCAAGGTTTAAGTCACTTGCTCAGTGCCAACTTGGAGCTTCAGTGCCTAGATTATGAGAGATGACCAGTAAGTTTTTAATGATTTGAACTAAACTGAATTGAGCTCTGGTAGCATAGTGTCTAAGGCACTTGACTGCTAACCAGAAGGCTGACAGTTCAAACCCACCAGCCACTCCTCAGAAGGAAGGTTGGGGAATCTACTTCCGTAGTGATACTGCCTGGGAAATCCAAGGAGGGGTCACTGTGAGTTGGGTCTGACTCGAAAGCACATAACAACAACAATGTAAAAACAAAGCAAAACAAAAACCTACTTTTTCCTTTGACTCTGTTTGTTGAGCAAATATGTCTCTGACGTCAGGAATCTGGTACTGTTTGTTTTTCTTTCTCAAGGTCTGGGAGACTGTCTCTACCCTTTTCTGAACAGCTGCTGCCTGGGTCCGAGTCAATGTTGATAAGAACACCATGCTTTCGTAGGGATCACCAGCAGACTCTCCGAAGAGATTGGACAAACCGGCCTCTTTTAGCCATTCTTCTTCCAATTCTCCTTCTAAGACAGTAGAGAAAAATGGTATTTAAGTTTTAAAAATCTGAGAACTTTCAAATTCTTTAAGCAGTTAAAAACTCTTACCTAAACCCTTCTATTACAAACAAACCACAGTGCTAAGAATCATTACCTGAAACTTGGACAACTGCCATAAACTCCAGCCACAAAGATATCAAATTTTAGATCCATTTCATATATACTCAATTAAAAATTTTAAATGACTTCACATGTAATTAACCTCTACAACTTCCCTGCAGATTAACTAGGGAAGATGATACTGTTTCCCTTCCAGAGATCAGCAAGCAATGAAAAGATAACTTCCATTGAGTTGCAGAAAAGGAAGTTAATGCTGAGAACATACGTTAAAGCCCGGTTCTTGGCTTAAATTCATCCAGTGTCTAATACTCCAGAGTGCAACACTAATTTACAGAAATATTTGTTTTCTGTTCACTGTAGCTGATAGGGAGTGTGGAAAGAAGTAAAGAGCATCTGTACATCAGGAACTAATCAATTCCAAATTAATTTTTTAATCCTCCTAGTCAGCACGTCAGATTTCATGTTATTTTAACAAATTAAGAAAAAGAGCAGCAAACGATATTTCAGCAAAGGGCTTACTACAGAAAACTAATTAAATAACTGAATCACTTCAAAATACTGGAAGTAGGAAGTAAACAGTAAAGCAAATATAGTGTAGAGTCTAATTATGCCAAAAGAGAAAGATAACTAGAACTGATTCACTCCAAGAACAATGTTTGTAAGTAAGAGAGGAAAGCGAAAATACAGACTTAGGACAAAGAAGACCTGGTTTTGGACCCCATCTCTCCACCCTGATAGCCATGTTGCTTTGTACAAGTCACTGTGCCTCAAGCAGCCTTCATTTTCTCATCTGTAAACTCCAGCATAGCTGCTCTGCCTACCTTATAATCAAATGTGAGAATGTTATGTGGGAAGAGCTTTGCAAAGCACTATTATAGGAAGCTGCCATCTAGATGCAACAACGGGTCTCTCCTCGTCAAGAAGAAAGAAGAAAACCAAAATTAATGGAAACAATCAGTCCTAGCGACTGGTACACCATCTGATCTGCAACCTATACAACTATGAGACCAGAAGAACTAGATGGTGCCCAGCTACCACTGCCATCCACTTGGAAGGGATGTAGGAGATCCTGCATAGAGAGGGAGAACAATGTGGAACAAAACTCAAAATCATTTGGAGGAAAAAAAAAAAAAAAAAAGAAGATGGGGACCAGGTTTGCTGGTCCAATGGAGCCTGGTGTAACCACTGAGACTATGGCCCCTAGCTGCCCTTCAGGTCTGGAATTGAACCCACAACTGTGGTTTCCAGCCAAACAAAGTACAGGCATGTGAGTTAAACATTTACCTCAAGTAGACACATGCCCTGGAGAGAACAATCATGAGAGAAGGAAGGGCTGCTTATGCACAGGGAGATAGCCCAGGGTGCAGAAGAGTATGGAGGGATAGACACTGGGAAGAGGTAACTATGGGGAGGAAGTGGGAGGGGAGCTGTTGCATTGTAAATTATGGTCAATGACATGAGACAAAGTATGTGTGAACTGCTGTATGAAAAGTGAATTTACTCTGTAAATCTTCACCCAAATCTTAATTAAAAAAAAAAAAAAAAAAGCACTATTATAGCCCATATTACTTGGTGTAAGACTTGATTGTATTGCCTGATTATCCTTCTAAACTATAATCCTTGAAAGCAAAAATCAATTATTAATAAGAGTGGCTTTAAAAACCATAACCTGGGGCCAGCCATTCTGTGTATAAGGCAACAAAAACTGTTTATTGAAATGTAAATCATTATTATTAATGCTGTTTAGGTAGAATTCAGTACTGGTATATAAGTATATATGTTGTTGTTCTTGTTATGCACCTTCAAGTCGGACCCGACTCAGCGACCCCTCCTTGGGTTTCCAAGGCAGTATCGCTACGGAAGTAGATTTCCCAACCTTCCTTCCGAGGAGTGGCTGGTGGCTTTGAACCGCCAGCCTCTGGTTGGCAGTCAATTGCCTTAGGCATTATGCTACCAGAGTATATATACACCCGTATGTAAAACCAGAGGAGCCCTGGTGGTGCTGTACCTAAGGCATTTGACTACTAAGCAGAAGGTTGGTTGTTCAAACCCACCAGCCACTCTGTGGAAGGAAAATGGGACAATCTATTTCCGTAAAGATTTATCACCTCAGAAATCAAATGGGGGTTACTATGAGTTGGAATCAACTTGATGGCAGTGAGTTTTGGTTTTTATACAAAGCCAAGTTGTTAAAAAATAAAACTGGTATTGCTAGGATAAAGAAGACAAACAAGCTTTACTATAATGGTTACTTGCTCTGTTAATAAGTAGAAGTAAAATTCAATCAACTTAAAACTGAAGAAAGGGCCTGGAAACGCAGAATCATTCCCAGTCTTTTTGATGATCACACAGTAAATAGTAATATTTGAATTTATTTTAACCTGGAAGGATAATGAAACAGCTAATGACTATCGGTTATGTCGTCTTGAATGTGGCTTTCTCTAACTTGTTCTCTTATCCAGCAGACCACTTGTGTGCTGCTTCTGTCTTGAAACAGAGAGACAGGAAGTCTGAGGTATTATTGATTATCATAAATAAACTCAATTTTGCTCGTAATGTATTTGAGAAAGAATGAAAGTAAAATGATAGGGAAGCTAAACAAAAGAATGAGATGACTATATATATATATATGTATATATATATATTTTTTTTTTCATTGAAGAAATGTTAAATGAAGGAAAATTCCTGATTTTCCCTTTTAAAGTATCATTGGTAGATTTTTTAAAAGTAACATTGTAACAAGGGAGAAAAACCCACTTACATAGATTTAGCTACTTAAATAACAGGCCTCAAGCCCTTTAGTTAAGTAGGTGTTCCCCTAAGAAGCAGGCCTCTGGTAGTAGTGGGTCACAAGTCATTGATAGTACTTCTTTTATGTCTGGCATTTACAAAAATTTTCCATTTTTGTTTAAATTTTAAGGTTTAAATTTTATAAGTGGCACAAAGTATAGGAAGAGAAATAATAGAGCAGATGACAGAATTGGGTGTCAAAAACTTGGTGACTGCTTGAATCAAATTGGTTAAAAAGATAATACGTAATTAAAGGAATGTAAAATTTTGTAGTTTTCTTCCAGAACATCAAGTATAGTAGTTCAGCCTGTGGGAAATATGTCTGTAAAGACTTTAGAGAAATTATGGACAACATAGAAGAAAAAAACAAGTATAGAGACTATAAAAGTTAATACCCTCTTGTAAATTTTCACCCAAATCACAATTAAAAAAAAAAAAAAAGTTAATACCCTCTTAACATTGTCCAAACCTATAGCCTTTACTAAATGGCTAAACCTGTGGCATTTCACCTAATCTGGAATAGACAAACATTGAAAGCCAGGATGAGGAACATAGGAATAGTTCTGAAAACCACCCACGAAGATTGCCTTTCCTTCTAAAAAGGACTTGACCAGGAACAAGATAACTATTCTCAAATATTTAAAGTAGACTAGACTCACTCTGCTCTTCCAGAAGCAAGACTATGGCAAGGGAACCTTAGAGTAAAGCAGATGGCAAATCACTAAAATAAAGAAGATTAAACAACTCACGCTGACTGATGACTGGGAAAACCCTCTCACTGCACAGCTTTTCATGCCCACTTTGGAGGCCAAATGAGCACACGGCTAGGATATCACAGAAGGAATTTAAGGGGAATTTAAACAATTTCAACCATTAAGTCTAATCTTAAGAGTCTATGATACAGTAGGCTTCACCAGCAAGATTCTAGTCATAACCAGAATCAAGAGAATTTACTCATGTAACTTTTATTTGACAGATATATTCTTAAAGCTGCTAAATAAAATCAAGTAACTTTCAAATTGGAAGGTAACTAACATTGTCTTTTAGGTTATCTTAGTTTCAGTTACTTATTCTTTCTCTCCTTCTTTCCTTGCGTTCCTTCCCATAAATATATATGCCCTCACACAACAAGTTTTAGTTAGTTAGTTATTACCATCAGGCTCCCTCACAATGACCACCTCTTGCTCTTCTTGTCTATTTTCACTAGATTTCTTGATGTTTTCAAGTTCTGTCCAATAGTCTTCCATAGGTAATTCATCCAAAGAATCCTGGGAATTTGATCGGTCGAATGGTATCTTCTCTGTAACTTTGGCGGTATTTTCCTGGTTCATAGTGTATTGGCCATATCTGCGACTACAAATTTAAAAGACAAAATGGTTCATTTTAGTACATAAAAAATTTGTACAATTTCTAAAATTATCACAGCACAGAGTTAGAGAATTTGAAAACTCCTTGACTACAAACAGAGAGAGAAGTATTTTGAAAGTATTTACATTGATTATAACATGCTCTAGAATAGGCTTAGAGTTTCATTCTCTACAGAGAAGTATGGTAAAGAATAATTAGCAATACAGTAAATTAATTTTCAATTTATATTTCAGTAAAATTGTTTTAAGACTTTTAATTTGAAAGTTTGCTCTTAGGAAGCAGCAGGATGGATTCTGACTACACACTATTAATTAAATTGTGGTTGCATTTTATACAGCATTTAATATTTATCATTTATATTTGTAAAACAGACTCAGTCAAGCCTTACACAGCAAGTAGCTAGAACCAATGAATGAAGCATGTTTGGAATTACCATTTTACATCTGAAGCTGAATTATGAACAAAAGTATAATTTAATAAGTTATTTGATACATTCCATTATAGAGAGCAACTTTTAATATTTACTTATAAATATACCCAAAATATAAATGTTCAATTTTAAAATATGGTAAAAACTTACTTGGCAATTCTGAAGAGTTAGGAATTACCTCTTAAGAATTTACCTTTTAAATATAATCAATGAAAGAAAAGAAATGGAATAAATGAAGATATTTTTATGACTTCAAATAAAAATTCACATCTCACCTACTTTGAAAATTGAATTAAAGAAGCTTACAATAAAAACCTATACACAATACAAAAAAATTTAAAAGCCCACTGCTATCAAATCAGTTTCTGTTCATAGAGACCCTATAAGACATAACAGAGCTGCCCCTTGTGGTTTCCAAGGCTATAAATCTTTACGGAAGCAGAATGCCTCATCTTTGTCTCACAGAGCAGCTGATGGATTTGAACCATCCACCTTACCTTAGCAAGCAAAAGCCTTAACCACTGCACCAACAGAGCTTTTCATATACAATGTTGTTGTTGTTGTTAAGTGCCGTTGAGTCGTTTCCGACTCATAGCGACCCCATGCACAGCAGAACGAAACACTGCCCGATCCCGCACCAGCCCCACAATCCATGCTATACTCGAGCCCATCATC
>NW_006921769.1:927004-945327 GCF_000298275.1 Orycteropus afer afer
TATACTGCTGCAAACTTCATATACAATAGAAACATTAAATTTATTATTGTTTTTATTGATATAGAGAAAAAAGGCTAATTACTTAAATAGGAAAAATTTCAGCTACAGTGCCTTTCTTCTATATTCAATAATATAAAAGAATACAATTTAAATGGAAACAATAATTGGTAATCTAGCACTTTGGTATTATAATTTCAAATTGTTTTTTTATCTCCCAAGACGAACTTCTGGGAAATAATGCTATGCTAAGTTGGTTGTACTGACTGCACATTTTTAAAATAAAACAATATGCAATAAAACAAAAATATTTTAATAGTGAGTGAACATTTTCACATTTAAACTGGTATTTCCCATAATTAGCTTAAATTAGAATATAACTTTATCCATCACTTTTAATTCCAACTGATTGTAAGAAAAAGTCAAAGGCCTTAATTGGCTATTGCTACAAATAAGTACAGTATAACTGAGTATTTACCTGTAATATGCTAATAAGCCAGCTTTGTTCCATTAAAAACAGTTCTTTCTTCCTTGACTTCCCACTTTATTCATTCTGGTTGCATGAGTGAATGAACAGTTGCTAAAATTTCTCCCCACTAGCAAACCTGGGATGATGACCAGTGGGTGTTGGGACTAGGGCCAACAGGAGGACTTGAAACATGTTTTTTTGTGAATCTCTTTCTACAAGTCTCCATTGTCCATTGTTCAAGGACTTCTTCCTCCCTCCCTGGCCCTAGGCCTCTGTTCTATGTTTGCATCCCACCCTCTTTCCCTTCTCTCTCCTCAGTGGTCATTATCACAGCCAATATTTTTATTCTACAGTTAACACTTCTGATTCTTAAATTAAAATGTGAGTGAGAAAATTATTTCTTGCTTAAAAAAAAAAAGGAAAGTGTGTGTGTGTGTGTGTGTGTGTGTGTGTTTATGCATTTCCTGTGATCAGCTGGTCAACAGAATAGCTAAAGTGAGATTCTTTTTCTTTTTTTTTTCCACATCAAATAGGTAGATGCCCAATACTTGTTTTCGTTTCAAGGTTATTTGCCATATTGTGCCTCCTACAAGTCTTAGCCACATGGGAGACTGCAGAAGTACTGTGGATTGAGTCAAGTATTATGACTAATGCCAAATAATTGGGTTGATCTGCTCACAGCAAAGAGGTGCAGTTGAACTAGGATACATTCAGTCTTTTACTCCTAAAGGAATGTGTTTATTCTGGCAAAAATTTTCCAGTAAATTTCCATTAAGATAGCACATGTGGAGAAAATGCAAGGGCTTTGAATAACAGCATTGTTACATAAATACACCGTCTATATCAAGCCTGGCTTTCAAAGCATTCATAAAGCAAAAATCTAATAGCTTAGAGCTGATGAATCAGCTCAATATTTCACTTTGATAAGATTCAGAAGCTGAATAGGCGTGTGATAACCTGAAGATACCGAGTTTTGTTTTGCTTTTCTTTCTTTCTTTTTTTGATCACAGGTAAATATTGCAAGAAAACATTTTCTTTTTGAAATATTAGGGAATAGAGAATAGGGAGAAGGCAATCATCCAGTAATAAACTACCCTCCTTAGCCACCCTGCCATGTAGTTTAGATTCCCTGCAAAAATGTAACTGAACACTCTTTAATTATAGTTTACATCAATAAACACGTGTGTCATTTCTATTTTTCTTTGAATATACCCTCCTTTTGTACTCCAGACAGATTGTGACTAAAATTCTGGCCCTTCGTAAAGTGGCCTCGTGTGGAGGCCAGCTAACTGGTTCCCTCTCTTCTGTTTTTTTTTAAGAGTATATTATACCATACCATATTCATTCTGAAAATTGCATTGCAAAACATAAAGCAACATCTGCTAGACATAATGAACTGCAGAGCAGAAATATGTGATATTTCCAAAAGAAAGATCCAAGCAGAAATGTGGTGGTGAAATCATTCAAAGAAACACAGTTTATACCACAGGCAACAACAAATTACTCCCACCTGACTTACTGACAAGTGAATGCTTCATGTTCTTTTCTCTCACTCCCCTTCTAGAATTCGATAATGCTAATCATCCTGTGGTCACGCTTCAAAAACTCTCACATTTCTCACCTTCTACAACTCGAATGTCAGAGCTGAACAGTCCTTTAAAGAAGTTGCCAGCGTTGCACTATAAAGTTTTGCATCCTAGCTAGCTGCACATGCCACAGTCTAACACCTCACGGTATTATCACTTTGCCTTCTTCCCAGGGCACTAACATCACCAGCAAATACTCACTTTACAGACTTTATGGACCTTTGTGGAATATGCCTTCATTTTCATCTTGCGAGCACTTCATCCACGCTGTATTTATAAAGGGAGCTCTGGTGGCATAGTCCCTAAGGCCTTTGACTGCTAACCAGAAGGCTGGCGGTTCAAACCCACCAGCCACTCCTCAGAAGGAAGGTTGGGCAATCTGCTTCCATAGCGATACTGCCTCGGAAACCCAAGGAGGGGTTGCTATGAGTCAGATCTGACTTGATGGAAGTGAGTTTGGTTTGGTATTTATAAAACTTAGAACTTTGTTTCCTTGTATTTCCTCAGGTGTATTTTATCCAATTTTCTGTGGCAATTTTCCCACCTGGTCAGTAAATTTCAAATGTAGTAATAACATTCAGTGTATTAAGCTATTTATTTTGTCTTTTTTTTTTTTTTTTTTTTGTAACCAATAGCCTTTGAGTCAACCTTGACTGACAACAACCCCGTGGGAGTCAGAGTAGAACCATGCTCCATAGGGTTTTCGGTGGCTGATTTTTTTTTAATTTATTTTTTATTTTTTTTATTGTGATTTGGGTGAAAATTTACAGAGCAAATTCACTTTCCATATGGCAGTTCACATACACTTAGTCTCATGACATTGACCACAATTCACCACAATGCAACAGCTCCTTTCCCACTTCCTCCCAATAGTTCCCTCTTCCCTGTGTCCATCCCTACATGCACTCCTGCCCCCTGAGCTGTCTCCCTGTGCATAAACAGCCCTTCTTTCTCCCATGATTGTTCTCTCCAAGGAGTGTATCTACCTCAGATAAATGTTCACCTCATAAGCCTGTCTTTTGCTTGGCTAGAAGCCACAGGTGTGGGTTCAATTCCAGAGCTGAAGGGCAGCTAGGGGCCATAGTCTCAGTGGTTCCACTAGGCTCTATCAGACCAGAAAACCTGGTCACCTTTTTTTTCCCAAAGATTTTGAGTTTTGTTCCATAGAGTTCTCTCTCTATATCCAGGATCTCCTACATAGATCCCCCTCCGAGTGGTTGACAGTGGTAGCCAGGCACCATCTAGTTCTTCTGGTCTCATAGTTGTATAGCCTGCAGATTGCATGGTGTACCAGTCACTAGGACTAATTCTTTCCATGAGTTTTTGGTTTTATTCATTATTCTTTGCTCTGGACAAGGAGAGACCTATCATTGCATCTATATGGCTGTTTGCAAGCTTTTAAGATCCCAGTTGCTACTTGCCAAAGTAGGAGGTGGAACACTGTTTTGTGTAGTATGTTATGCCAATTGAGCTTGATGTCCCCTGTGACTATGGTCCTAAGCCCACAATGGCTGATGTTTTAGAAGTAGACTGCCAGGCCTTTCCTCTGAATAGACTTGACGCTCCAACCTTTCAATTAGCAACCATGCATGTTAAAAGCTTGCACTACCGAGGTACTCCTATTTTGTCATAGAGCATATTAAATTGGTCTAATACAGTTCATCCTTCACAAAATGGTGGTGGTTGTCATACACTATGCTATGGACTACTAAGGGAGCTCTGGTAGTGTAGTGCCTAAGGCACTAAGGCTAACCAGAAGGCTGGCGGTTCAAACCCACCAGTCCCTCCTTGGAAGAAGGTTGGGCAATCTACTTCTGCAGTGATACCGCCTCAGAAACCCAAAGAAGCATCACTATGAGTCGGGTCCAACTCAACAGCACATAACAACAACAACATGGACTACTAGATGAATGGAAACCGATAAGGAGCTCTGGTGCTGTAGTACCTAAGGCATTTAACTGCTAACCAGAAGGTTGGCAGTTCAAACCCACTAGCCACTCGGTGGAAGGAAGACTCGGTGATCTACTTCTGTAAAGATTTACTGCCTTGGAAACCCAACACAGGTCACTATGAGTCTGAATCACCTTGAAGCCAGTGAGCTTGGTTTGCTTTTGGTTTTGGTCTGATGATTCTTCCTAGTAGAAATGTAATCATTTCTGGAGTCAGGAAAATGAAATGGAACATATGGAACTGGGAGTCAGAATTGCCCGAATACAATTCCAGCTCTACCATCTCTATACCCTTAGGAAAATCACTTAATTTCTCTAAGCCTCACTTTTCTTGTCTATAAAATGGAAAGGACACCGAGAGCCTTGAATACTGCTATCACAGATTTGAGTTATCAATTAAAATTTCTACTGAAGTGTCTTATACATCAACCATGAAAACGGCACTCAAGCTAGTATCATTACTAACATCACTACTGCTAATTACATATAACTGCCCTCCCATATTGAATAAGATCATCCTTGCCCCCTTCTAAGGGTCAAAGGAATCACTTATCCTCTAGAACTTTTTTTAAGCATATAATTCAATGGTTTTATTTTTGTTATCAGAAAATATTTTTTTTTTTTAATTTTTTTTCTTCCTTCACCCAGGTTAATCTGTGACCTCTAAAACTTTTTGATATCAGGACACATTTACACTCTTAAAAATTTTTAAGAGCTTATGCTTATATAGGCTAAATCTATTGATACTTATAATGTTAGCAATTACATTAAAAAAGGCATTCACTTAAAAACAGTAATGAACATGCTAACATCAATAACCTATTTTTTGGGGAAAAAAAATCTATTTTCCAATACCCTGACACCCCCACCAAAACAACTAGTGCAATGAATGGCACTGTTTTATTTATTAATTTTTTTTTAGTATCTTCAATGTTTGGCTTATAGAAGACAGCTGGATTCTCACATCTGCTTCTGCGTTCAATCTTTTACAATGTCACATGTCAAGCAGTCTCTGGGAAACTCCACTGTATTCTCATGAGAGAATAAGAGTGAAAAGGCAAGTAACATCCTAGTGTTGTTATGAAAATGGTTTTTATCTCTCAAACCACTGAAAGGGTCGTGGGGACCTCCAGATTTTCAGAGACCTCACTTGGAAAAGAATTGCTCCATAATTTCTTTAAAAACATCACCAGTGGATCTGAAAAAGTATTTTTCATTCTGCAAGCAATGCTTCAGCAGGCCCTACTGAAAGAAACAGGCATGTTTTGCTAGTGACTCTTGACCTACTTTTTGTTGTTTATTTTAGATTAATTCTGCAGACTTCCATCAAAACTGGGACTTATTCCAATGGCATATCTGTATTTAATCTATACTATAATAATGGAAACGGTAAAATTGTCATCTAAAAACTCCTGCCTTGCCAACGTCTTTCATCATTTACTTTTATCCATCAAACTTCTCAGTAGATTCCTTTTTGGCCAGTGTATTTGAGGCATGTATTGTCATCTTTATTTCCCTTGTGTTATCTGTGCCCTCATTCTACAGGCATCTCATGGCATATTTTCCTTCCATGTTGAGTACTAGGAAGTTTCTATGGATTCATATTTAACTATCTGGTCTAATTTCTACATTCTTATACCCTACCTGGGAGCTCTGGAGCATAGTGGCTAAGGCACTTGACTGCTAACCAGAAGGCTGGTGGTTCAAACCCACCAGCCACTCCTCAGAAGGAAGGTTGGGCAATCCTACTTCCATAGTGATACTGCCTCGGAAACCCAAGGAGGGGTTGCTATGAGTCGGGGCCGACTCGACAGCAAATAACAACAACAACAACAACAACATACCCTACCTAATCAAAAGCAATATCATGATAATTTGAGAAAATACCGAGGTTGTCAAGATTTTCATTTTACTTGGATACATAATCAATGCCCATGGGAACAGAGGTCAGGAAATCAAGTGCTGTATTGCATTGGGCAAATCTGCTGCAAAAGACCTATTTAAAGTGTTGAAAACCAAAGATGTCACTTTGAGGACTCAACTGTGCCTGACTTAAGCCATGGTATTTTTCAACTGCCTCATGTGCACATGAAAGCTCGACAATGAATAAGGCAGACCAAAGAAAAATTGATGCATTTGAATTATGGTGTCAGTGAGGAATACTGATTATACCACAGATTGCCTGAAGAATGAACAATTCTGTCTTAAAAGTAGTACAGCCTGAATGTTCCTTAGATTAGAGAATGGTAACGCTTTGTCTCACATACTTTGGACATGTTATCAGGAGAGATCTGTACCTGGAGAAAGACATCATGCTTGGTAAAGTAGAGGGTGACTGAAAAAGGGGAAGACCTCTGAAAAAAGAATTGACACAGTGACTGCAACAATGGGCTCAAGCACAGCAACATTGTGAGGATGGTCAGGACTAGGCAGTGTTTCATTCTATTGTACACAGGTTTGGAACAGATTCAACAGTACCTACCAGTAACAGCAACAACCCTATCAAAAATGGAGGCAGTGGTGGTTCGGTGACAGAATTCACACCTTCCATGAGGGAGACTAGGAGCTCTGGTGGCGTAGTGCCTAAGGCACTTGACTGCTAACCAGAAGGCTGGTGATTCAAACCCAGCAGCCACTCTTTGGAAGGAAAGTTGGACAATCGATTTCCGTAGTGATACTGCCTCGGAAACCCAAGGAGGGGTCGCTATGAGTTGGGTCCGACTTGACGGCACATAACAACACCACAACATTAATAGTTCAGTTGCTATACTTCATATCTGGTCTATATCCTAATTGTATCACTTTCAGAGGCATTTTTTTCCATCCCAAAGTCAGTCTTCTCAGTCTTGTGATGCAAAAGATTATTTTTGCTTGCTTGCTTTTATTTTCCTTACAAAATTCTTTCTAAAAAGACTATGCTTTCTTTTATGTTCCTATGCTACATTTATTTCCAATGGATGACCTAAAATGACTAGGTCAAGAAATGTAAGACAGAAGAATAAAGTTTATTTTTGTTTTGTCTTTGTTCTATTTTTAACTTGGAAAAGGAAAAAAAAGTTCTTACTCAGATCATGACTTATCATCAACCATAATGACCAAGGATATTTTAGATAAAGCCATATTTATTGAAGCATGAACTTTAAAATGGAAGCAGACTTTAGAGACTCAAAACTCTCTCACCATATTCTAGATGAGGTACTCAGGCCCCAGGGTTAATTTTACCCCAACGTCAGAGACCAAAGTGATGGCAGAACCAAGATCAGTATCCTTATTTCTTCTTCAGCGGTCTTTTTGTTACAGCAAACAGTCAAAAAAGGGTAGAATTTCCTTCTCTTTCATGACATACACCAACCATTCTGAGCCAGTACTGCATATACCAAAACCAGAAGTGGTCTTCTTGATGTAGTCTATAATTAGCATTTTTAAATGGCCACTACACTTATCTAGAGAAAGAAATACAAGTAGGAATCAAACCAAACCTCTTTAAAATGCATGCGAAACCTTTTTCAATGTACCTTTTAAATTATGGTTTGTGTCATGCTGGGGCATGACTTCAAATATAACCATCAAAAAAAAAAATTTGTTTTGAAAAAAATTAAATTTTTAAAAAACTCGTTATACCTCCCCATTTACATTTTCTGTATATCATTTAAAAAAAAAACAAAACTGCTTCTGATGTGTAGATTTCTCTTTCATTTCTGCAATGTCATTGAAGAAGTAATCACTGTCATCATGAGATGGTGAATCTATTAATATTGTGTAATGGCCTGTCCTTCAGAATATGCTGAATTTGAATGACTATGAAAAGCTGTTGCCTATAAATGACCCAAGTCATAGCCTGTCACCTCCACTGCCTCCCCCCACCCCCGGAAGTGAATGTCTACTATTGTTAAGCTGAAAGCAGTAATTATGAGAAGTGGCTCTGACATCAGGAAAAAAGAACACTGACAATGCCTGACAGCAGTAAGAAGTGGACTGGAAAGCAATACCACATCACCCCCCACCCCCAAACCCAGGCAGCCAGGAAAACTCAGGGAAAGGAGGCCTAACCTCCAGCCAACCCAATGGTAATGTGTTTTAAGGGCATACTAAAAACAATGGTCACATTTCATGTAAATTTACTTATTTGTCTCCTTGCCTATCTTATCCCTCCTTTTTTGAAAAAAAGTAAATTAAATACACTACTTTTTTCAGCTTTCCTTCTCTTTAAAAATAAAAATCACTTAGCATCTTGAATAGTGCTTTGCAGTCTTTCAAAGAGTGCTCATCACTATTGATCATCACAGTGTGAGGGCTGGGGTGGGGCCCTAAAGGTGGTAATAAACCAAATCCCAATCCAATGCTAGAGAATTTATTCCAACCCAGATCCTACAGGACAGGGTAGAACTGCCCCCACAGGGTTGCCAAGGCTATAAATCTGTAAAGAAGCAGACTGCCTTATCTTTCTCACACAGAGAACCTCCATCTGATTAGCAGCCAGGCACTTAACCACTGGGTCATGAAGGCTCTGGGTTGGTAATACTACTACTATTTTGTGATGAGGCAGCTGCTTCTGAGAGAGGGATATCATAGGTAAAGGGCCCCGGGAGTACAAAGCCAGAAGGGAGGATCCACACAAGCAGCAGGGAGCTCTGCCCTGCAATCCTGGGGCGGAGTGGGGAGGCAGAGATGTATGAGTACACTCAGGACGCTTTTTGCATCCTTTTCCAATGTGGACTCTTTGTTTTCCATTTATACAGGAAACTGGTTATCCCCCAACATATCCAAATCCTATCAGAGGTAAAAGCAGTTAAGCAGAAATAGTGAGAGTTAGGGTTTGCTAGTTCTTCTTGCCGTTGGCCAAAGTTACTTTAAATTACAAACCTGATTCTTGGGGAAAAAAAAAAAAAAGGCAATAATAGTGCCTAAGGCATTTGACTGCTAACCAGAAGGCTGGCGGTTCAAACCCACCAGCCATTCCTCAGAAGGAAAGTTGGGTAATCTACTTCCGTAGTGATACCGTCTCGGAAACCCAAGGAGGGGTCACTATGACACGGGCCCGACCCAATGGCACATAACGACAACAACAACAACAACATTTACTGGAGAGCTCTGGTGGCATAGTGCCTAAGGCATTTGACTGCTAACCACAAGACTGGTGATTCAAACCCACCAGCCATTCCTCGGAAGGAAAATAGCACTGATCAACACATTTCAATCACTTGCATGCACTTTCCCTTTTCCGTATGTCTTTCCCAAAATATCCTTTTAAACTTGCTCGTGTAAAACAGAGAAATTGGAAACATGGGAAAATATATTCTGAATTCTGCCACTAATTCCTATAACTTCCCATGAAAAAATAAATACGTGAATGAAAATTAATGAAAGATACCAGGACAAGCCCTGCTGTTTCCCCATCAGTTTCTGGAAGTTGGTTGTTGTTGTTGTTATGTGCCGTCAAGTCAGACCTGACTCATAGCGACCTGTCCTTGGGTTTCCGAGACAGTATCACTACACAAGTAGATTGCCCAACCTTCCTTCTGAGGAGTGGCTGGTGGGTTTGAACCCCCAGCCTCCTGGTTAGCAGTCAAGTGCCTTAGGCATTACGCTACCAGAGTACAATTTCAATGGGTTTCTTAAAAATTAAGAAAACAATTAACTGTGACACTTATACAAGTATGTTATTGCTGTGGTGTGCCATTAAGTCAATGGCAACTCATAGCAGCCCTATATGACAGAGTAGAACTGCCCATTGGGATTTGCAGACTGTAATCTTTATGAGGGCAGACTGCCAGGTCTTTTCTCCTTCGAAGCCACTGGCGGGTTTGCTCCAAACCCTTGGCCTTTCCTTTGAAGCAAAGTATTAACCACTGTACCACCAGGGCTTTTTTGCACAGGTATAGACATTCTTTTTAACACTTGGCAGACACATTACAAAAGTTTTCATCAAATGCTGACACACAGCACAAGAGCAAATGAACCAATTAGTCTCTATTTATGCAACATTACCTAAGCAAAACAGAAAAGTGGAGCCCATTAGTGACACTCTCTTGAGAGCTGGGTTTGAAAACTTTATCACTTTTACAGAAAGGGAATAGGCAAAACCAATGTTCGTGTGTGTGTGTATATATATACTCATATATTCATATTCATACATACACACATATATGCATACACATATATCCCACTACCACTGAGTTGGTTTTGACTCATAGTGACCCCCCACTGGGTTTCCAAGGCTGTAAATCTTTATAGAAATCATTCCATGGAGCAGCTGGTGGGTTTGAATCACTGGCCTTCTGGTTAGCAACCAAATACCTTACCCACTATACCACCAGAGATAGATAGACAGATAGATAGATAGACAGGTATTATGAGGGCCTAAAATCAGAGGTCCTTGGTGTGTGTCAACAGAGCAGTCAGAAAATTGACTCCATTTTAAAGCCTAGACTCCATGTTGAATTTTAAAGCTGTAACAGTAGGTCTAACATTGATGCTGACTTAATCTTGATGCTGTCTAAAGGAGACATTCTTCTTCTCCAAGATCTGGCAAGTGCAGGATATCACAACCTGTTCCCAAAAGGTCTCTCCACTATGGTCAAACAGATGCAACATGTGATAGCTTACATCTGAAGGGTCTTGATGCACAGCATTATTGATAAATCTTTACAATTTGATAAAAACACAGAAAGAGACATGACTGAGAAAACTGTTTTTATAGCACATTACCAGAAAAACCTGTCCTGTAATCATCCTGTAATAAACCAATGAGCACATATGCTTATGTACCCTAAACCCATCACATAATTCCACAAATATGTTATTCACCTATCCCTGCTAAATCTCCACTTCTCAATATCCTGCCTTCGACACCCCTGATTGTCTTTCAGCCAATTATCATTTTGTAACTTTTAGTTTCTGCTTCAAATGTAGAAAAATGTTTTCTTCCTCATTGTCTGGCAGAATGGCCATCTTCACTCTGTGAATTTGGACGTCTTCCCAGTCTGGACCGTCTCTATCCCTCATTAAACCTCTTTTGCTTTTACTAATGCACACTCCATGATATTGCTCCAACTATACACACACACACATACACACACATTGTTTTGGTTTTACTGTACTTCTTCAACATCACTAAAAGAACAAGGCCAAGGCAGAAACCACCCTTAGGTATGGTGGTAGAAAGGAGAAAGGGAAGCTCAAAGCAGAAATAAGTAGGAAGCCAGAAGGCAGGCAAGGCAACTTCCAAAAACTCACTCCCAATTAAATACAGACACATGGTTCATGAAAAGATAGTTCTGGGCTATCACTGGCAACCAGCCATAGGTCTTTCCTGTCTTTGAGCACTGGTTCTGGGCAGACAAGATCCTCTTTGTTTCTGCGCTCACTAAGTCTATCTCAGAAGACTTTCCTCCTCATTTGGAGAGACACTTCAGTGGCCAAATGGAAGCTGCAGGTTCTTAATGTCAAAATCATCTTCCAAGACAAGGGTCAGGTGTCCACAGTGGAGTTTTAACACAGGATCTCAGAACATTGGCTCAAAGCATATCAAGTAAAATTCACATGCCCACGTCATTCAATTATACCTCACTATGGGAGCTCTGGTAGCATAGTGCCTAAGGCACTTGACTGCTAACCAGAAGGCTGGCGGTTCAAACCCACCAGCCACTCCTCGGAAGGAAGGTTGGGCAATCCTACTTCCGTAGTGATACTGCCTCGGAAACCCAAGGAGGGGTCGCTATGAGTCGGGGCCGACTCGACGGCAAACAACAACAACAACAATGGCACGTATCAGGAGCTCTGGTAGCATAGTGCCTAAGGCACTTGACTGCTAACCAGAAGGCTGGCAGTTCAAACCCACCAGCCACTCCTCGGAAGGAAGATGGGGCAATCTACTTCCATAGTGATACTGCCTCAGAAACACAAGGAGAGGTCGCTATGAGTCGGGTCCAACTCGATGGCACATAACAACAATAACAACAACAACATGGCATGTATCCACCTGATACCTGTACCTGCAATTTTTCTTCTGGGCTCCTTCCTTGTCTTGTTCTGGTCAACTGCAAACACACCTGGAGATGAAACACTAACGGCTACTTGGGATATTGAGCACAATCTCTCCAGTTCGATTTGTTTTCCAATGGTTACTGCCCAATTCCATACCTAGGTACCTTTCCCCATGGGAGGTGGAACAAAGAAAGACATTTCCTCTTTTCTTCAATCTTCTCCCAACCTTGGCCACATCTTGAACAGTGATGCCCTGCCCACGTTTGTGTCTCCACCAATAACCTGTTATTCCTGGGGACAAGAATCCATGTTTTTGTTGGTTTGTTTGGTTTTGGTTTTTTCCATCTTGGTGTCTCTGGGTTGACCAAACTGTTTGCCGTAACAGATGCTTGTGAACTCTTGAATTGGTAATTACTGAATTATTACTGTCTCTGAAACAATAACCTAACTATATTTTCAAAGATTTTTTTTTTTGTTCTGTTTTGTCGTTTTTAAATTAATTGCACATAACTGCAAAGAAATAGACAAGGGTATCAAAAGTAAACAGTAAAGAAATATCAGTTATCAGGAAACCCTAAAACTAATAAAGTCATTGTTTTGTCTCTCTGACTCAACTCTGGGGTGTTTAGTCTGAAAGTAGGCTTATTTACGAGGGAACAGAATGATAAAAAAGGAAGGCCTGATTTCATATCAGATTGTAACTAACATTAAATTACAGAAAAGCACTAGCTTACCCTGATTCGATCTTGTTGCTTTAATCTCTAAAACAACTAAAAACTATTTGTTGAGTGTTTATTTGCTGTTGGACACCTAATCAGAGACCAAGTTATTGAAAACTTTTGTGTGAGGTAGATCATAAATAACATCAACAACAAGTATGGGTGGAATTTTCCAGTTCCTCTCTGTAACACAGACAACTCTCCAGAATGAGTCTCCAGGTCATGAACCCTGCTTTTAGCTGTGTCCCCACACACTTCAGGTCCTGCTGTGGTTCACCATCCCTCCCCAGTAAGAATTTCATTTCCTTTTCTGACTGTAACTGCCACCAACTCATCTCAACACCTCCCCCTCCACTTCAAATAATAATTTCCCTAGATTTCAGGTTACTTCTATACCCTTACTACACTGTCACCCTTTCCCTTGCTCTGTTCCTCAACAGTCCTTCTGCGTTTGCCTGACGTCCACCCACTGGTCCACTATAGTAAGGGTGTTCTTCCCTGAGACGGAGCCCAGCCTCCTCACCAGTCTTATCATGTACCTGGTTCTTGTTTCACAACAGTCATGAAACTTCAAAGGCAGGGTCAGTATCCCAAATTTTTGTCAGCCTTCTCTGCTCTTAGTTCTATTGCTCTTGGAAAATAAAAATAATTGCTTTTTCAATTCATAGTTCTGATACTGTTTTCATTCTGAGGAATTAATCAAATTTTCAACACATTCTCTGAGATGTAATGATGAAAAGCATTCCTGAACCTTGACAAAAGGTCTTTCAATGTCCCGATTACCTTGAACTTGTCACGTAAAAGAAAACTCTCATGCTTTCTGTTAGTTCAGAATCTCATCATTACGGTTTGCCAGTATTCCCTAAACATGTTGTTGTTGTTGTTATATGCTGTCGAGTTGGACCTGACTCATAGAGATCCCTCCTTGGGTTTCCAAGGCAGTATCACTATGAAAGTAGATTGTCCAACCTTCCTTTTGAGGAGTGGCTGGTGGGTTTGAACCGGCAGACTTTTGGTTAGCAGTCATATGCCTTAGGCACTATCCAGAGCTCCTACATTAACACAAACAGATACACTTACATCAAGGTACAAACTCCCTCACATATAAGATTTAACAATATACTTCAAAACCTTGGATTCAGGAAAGGTATTTAAATGTCAGCAAGGAATTTCATTCAATGTACTGACTGATAAAAAATTATAATTTTCTAACATCTTTCTGTTCATAAAGAAGATTGCTATTGATTCATAATACCTGTCATGATACAGGTAGAAACAGAATACTTATTGATATAACACAAAATTTTGAGCATTAATACGTCTTAAAATTTAATGTTGGAATATCTTGAACATAATATTAGTGTTATTTATTTTCTATGGCTAAAACTCTTGCCTTTCACTAAGATATATTCAGTAAGATATATTCATGGAGAGCTCATGTGTTACGCAGTAGACCTTATAGTCTATATACATATATATATATATATATATATATATATATATATATATATACATACATACAAACACACACATACATACACACACACACATTAGGAGCTCTGGTTGTGTAGTGCCTAAGGCACATGACTACTAACCAGAAGGCTGGAGGTTCAAATCCACCAGCCACTCCTGGGAAGGAAGGTTGGGCAATCTACTCCATAGTGATACCACCTCAGAAACCGAAGGAGGGCTCACTATGAGTTGGGTCTGACTCAACCATACATAACAACAACAACAACATATATATATATTAACATCAACTTTCCAACGCTTTAAAAAAAATGGATACAAGACAAAGTTAGATTTATAAAATATTCTTCTGATAATAACTAAAGCTCAATACATGGCATACCATGGAAGATAGATGGACATTATTACTAAACTATTCTTTGTGATTATTGCAGTAAAGTGGAGAAATCATCTCAAATTTCATTGGGGCTGTAGAGGCATAAAACCACCCTTCTGCAAGCTGGCAAAAGGTAAAACCAAGAACTAAACTCACTGCCATCAAGTCAATTCCAACTCATAGTGAACCCGAGTTGGTAAACCTTTATGGAAGTCGATTTCCCCATCTTCCTTCCACAGAATGCTCTCCTCTATGTCCCTGGGTGTCGTAAGCAGTATGCTCTGGCAGGTCAGTAGTTAAGCTCTCAGCTGCTAACCAACAGACTGGTGGTTCAAAACCACCCAGTAATAGGAGAAATGGTGATCTGCTCCTGTGAGGACTACAGCCAAGAAAATCCCGTGGGTCACTAGTACTCTGAGTCATTATGAGTACTCATGAGTCATTATCAACTCAGTGGCACCCAACAAGAACAACTAACTTCAAGGTTGGCAGTTCAAATCTTCTCAGAGTAGATTTCACAGATTGCTGTGAAAGAAAAGTCTGGCAATCTGTCTCCATGAAGATTACAGCCAAGAAAAATCCTGTGGCTAAGGTCTACTGCGTAACACATGAGGTCTCCGTGAATCAGAACGGACTTGACAGTGATTTGGTTTTTGTTTTATTGTGGGAGAAAGATGAGGCAGTCTGTTTTCATAAAAATTACAGCCTTAAAAACCCTATGGAGAAGGTTCCACTCTGTCCTATAGGGTTGCTAGAATCAATTCAATGGCAATGGATTTGGCTTTTGGTTTTGGTTTGATTTGTTTTTTCCCCTCTCTTTTAGGCATCTGGGTGGCACAAATAGCTAAGTGCTCAATTATTAACTGAGAGGTTGGAGATCTGAACCTACCTAGAAACACCTAGGAAGAGAGGCCTGAAGAACTGCTTCCAAAAGGTCACAGCCTTGAAAACCCACGCAGCACATTTCTACTAGGCAACAACCTGCAGTGGCCATGAGTCGGAACTGACCCTCAGCAATGGGTTTGTTCTGTTTTGTCTGTTACTGTTGTTCTCCTCCACTTTCCCCACTGCTCCATACACACCTGTACAGGCCCACCACTGCTCCATACACCTGTACAGGCAACACCACTGCTCCATACACACCTGTACAGGCAACACCACTGCTCCATACACACCTGTATAGGCACACCACTGCTCCATACACACCTGTACAGGCACACCTCATCTTTCTGTACTTCACTTTATTGCACTTTGCACTTAGCACTTTTTTTTTTTTAATTGAAAATTTGTGGCAACCTTGCATCGAGCAGCCTATAGGCACCATTTTTTCCAACAGCATGTGCTCACTTCATGTCTGTGTCACATTTGATAATTCTCACAATATTTCAAACATTTTCATAATGCTATTGTATACTTAGTAGTCTGCAGTATAGTGTAAACATAACTTTTATATGCACTAGGAAACCAAAAAACTTGTGACTTCCTTTACTGTAATATATGCTTCAATGTGGTAGTCTAGGATCAACCCTGCAATATCTCCTAGGCATGCCTGTACTCTTCATTTTGCCCAGTTTCTACAGAGAAATAACCTAGGTTGACTGATTCCTATTTCTCCCCAAAACGTTGCCTGCTGCATTGCCTTCCTGAACTCCATATTCTGCACTGGCCAAGGCTCCCAATATCTCACATTCCAGCCAGGTCTGGTGCCTATGTCCCCTACCACCAGAAAAGAGATATTAAAGAAAGTACTATGTTGTCTCAGAAAGCTGAGACACATCAGACAGGTAACAGTTCAAAAGAGATTTGCCAACAGACTATTGAATAGAGAGCAGAGCCTCTAGAGACAAGAACAGAGTCTGAGTAAGTTCTAAAAGGAGAAGATGAAAGAATTAAGAACACGTAATGCCCCCCAGGGCAGAAGACAGTATTTGTACAATGGGTACCACATGCACAGAAGCCCAGGAAGTGTGCAGGATGGCATCAAAGGTGAACTTCCTTTACTATCTCGCCAAGACAAGTCTTCAAAAAGACCTAGCTTATCAGATGCTCCAACGTAAAGATCCAAGGCTTAGAACTTTTTCTTGTTCCTTTACTTTTTATTAAAAAAAAAACAAAAAACCTCACGTGTTTAAGTGTCAACAGTTAAGGGTTTCCACCTCAAAGGATTTTAGTTGTTTGCTCAACCCAGTTCCCTAAAGTGAAACACATAGCTTTCATTTCTAAAACCTCCAAATATACTTTCATATGACAACCAATCTGTTACAGGAATATTAATTTCTTAGTCCAATTGCTTTGTGAATGGAATGTTATAATGAATAACTATGTACTGATTTATTCATTGGTCTTTCATTACAGATATTGCTCTGAATTTTGTACTTAAGGAAAGATTTTAATCTTTAAAAATTATTTGCAAGAGAAAAGTATTGATTTGAGTGAAGAGAATAGCAAGTGACGAACACAATAACATAAAGAAAAAGAAAGACATAGAGAGGTACACAAGAGGTACAGACAATAAGCATAAATACTTTCACATGCATAGTACTGAGTTATCAGTAATAAACATTAATCTGTGAGTGGATACATAGGTAGACAGGCTGAATGATCAGGTATGTCTAGGCAAAAGGGAATATCTCATCACCATACATTAGTTTTAGGAGCTCTGGTGGCATAATACCTAAGGGAACTGACTGCTAACCTGAAGGCTGGCAGTTCAAACCCACAAGCCACTCCTCAGAAGAAGACTGGGCAATCTACTTCTGTAGAGATACCTCCTCAGAAACCCAAGGAGGGGTTGCTATGAGTTGAATCTACTCAACAGCAGCGGGTTTGGTTTTGTTTTTTATATGTTAGTTTGACAAATTATATTTGTACATATATATTTGTATGTGCTATAAGAATGTCCTCTGGTAGCATAGTGCCTAAGGCACTTGACTGCTAACCAGGAGGTTAGTGGTTTAAACCCACCAGCCACTCCTCGGAAGGAAGATGGGGCAATCTACTTCCGTAGTGATACTGCCTTGGAAACCCAAGGAGGGGTCGCTATGAGTTGGGTCTGACTCGACAGCACATAATAACAACAACAACATAAGAATTTCCATATAGATGGGGGGGGGGAGATGGCAGAACAGGCAGAAAGACTGCACAGACCCTCTTCAACAAAGAAAAGGGGAACCAATTAACACAGATACAGAAGATAATTCTGAACCCCTGAGCCTTGAAGGGAAAGATAGAGAAGTAGACTAAACTCCAACTAGCAGAAGAATTTGCATGAAAACACCAAAAAAGGAGACATACAGAGCTGCAGTCTGGCAGTGATCCTGACGGCACAGACAGTTTGGATGTTGCCAAATGGCAGTAGGACCTAAGAATTAACCTAAAAATCAGCCCTGCTAGCCAGAAACTGAACAGAGAACTGCTCTGGGGGCTGGGGAATAAAAGGGGAAGAAGAAAAGAGGAAGGTGGGCTGAGCTGTGGATTTTGTCTGTCTGGAGGGTGCAGCCATTTTGAATGTTTACAAGTGGCTTGACCATTTTGGATATTTAAAGCGACAGCATTCTCCAAGATTCCAGGGACTTAAGAACAGGCTCCACTTGCAGGGAACCCCAAGAACATTCTGGACCCAGATAACTGGAAAGGTGGGACATTCCCCTTGTTACTCTTATATCCCACTCCCTCTTGGTGAACAAAGGTGTAGCCATCCCTCACTCCCACACACTTTCTGGGCCAGCAGGAATTCATTCCCAGTCCGTGTGCCCTGGCCTGGCCTGCCCC
>NW_006921769.1:945483-947759 GCF_000298275.1 Orycteropus afer afer
CTACTATTATTATTACTTTGTCCTCTTTACCAGGGTCTAGTTTTCAACATTTTTCTTTTCCCTCTTCCTGATTACAATTTTTTTCTTTTTCTCGTGGTCAACACAGTACCTTGTTTTCTTTTTATATTTTTCTCATTTTTTCTTCATTATTCTCCTTCTCTACCTTTTTTCTCTTATTGCCCTTTCCCCAGATATTGCAGGTTTTTGATTTTTGTTGTTGTTGTTGTTCTTTTCTTTTCTTCTTTTTTCTCTTTTTTCTTTTTTTGGTTACTGTCCCTATGAGATTACACAGTGTGTTTTTTGTCCATTTCCTTTTATTTTTGATGGTTATTCAATTGTTGTTTTTCTCTAACTGAGTGGAAGACAGCAATAGTCCCCATAGGACACAAATACACCCACACCTCCTGCAACTTTACTTACTGAGTAAGAGCCAATGGCCAATGATAAACAACCACCAAGAAGACTCATCCTTGGCTGCTCTTCACAAACAGTTAACAGAGATCTAAATACAACAACTCCATGATGTCTCAGAGACAACACACCATCACAGTCCATACAAAGAAGCAAGATAAAATAGTAGAAACAAGGGAGCAGGATACAGACCTAGAACACATCCCTGAGGAAGAAGCAGCATTGGAATTCTCTGATAAGAAATTCAAAAGAATTATATTTTAGGTATCTTCAGAGGATTGAGAGACAAACCAAGGAAAACAGAGACAAAACACTAGAAGAATTTTGGAAGAAAATACAAGAACAAAATGACAAAATAAATGAAAAATTAGAAATTATTCTAAATCTACAGATAGAAATCCAGAAGATTAATACTAAATTGTCAGAAATAGATAACACACTGGAAGGGCAAAGGAGTAGAATTGATGCAATGAAAGACAGAATTCATGAGATTGAAGACAATACCTGAATATTTCTTTGGAAAGGGATCAATCAGAAAAAAAGATTTAAAAAAAAATGAAGAAAGCCTAAGATTCATGTGGGATACCATCATAAGGAATAACCTGTGTGTTACTGGAATTCCAGAACAGGAAGAGAAAAATAAAACCACTGATAAAATTGTCCAAGATTTGTTGGAGGAGAACTTCCCTGATATGATGAAAGATGAGAATATATCATTCAGGAAGTCCAACGAACCCCAAATAGGATAGACCCCAAAAGAAAATCACAAAGACATATTATAATCAAACTCATCAAAACCAAAGACATAGAAAGAATCCTGAAAGCAGCATGGGAAAAACAAAATATTACTTACAAAAGACAAATGGTAAGAAAAAGCTCTGATTTCTCAGCAGAAACCATACAAGTGAGAAGGCAATGGGATGGTATATATAAAATTCTGAAAGAGAAAAATGTTCAACCAAGAATTATACACCTGCCAAAACTGTCCCTCAAATATGATGGTGAAATTAGGAGATTTCCAGCTAAACAGAAACTAAGGGAATTTGTGAAAACGAGACTAAACTTCTAAGAGATACCAAAGGGAGTCCTCCTTTGAACAGAAAACCAAAAACAGCAAACAACAACTGACCATTAATACACAAGATGACATAACCCAGAAACCAAAGCAACGGACATATCCAAAGTAAAATGAGCTTACAAGATTGTAAACAGGGAACCAGAGACAGCAAATGGCAAATGAGGACAACTACAAACCAAAAAGAAGGAAGAAACACTGTAGTCATAGAACTTTTAAATGGTGAGGAAGTCAAGAGAGTTGCAAGATAGAATGGACTGTTCAAATCTCAGGAAGAAAATTATAAATCACAGGATAACCTACAGGAAAAATGAGAAACCTACATATTGCAATAAAAAAGAAGGCAAACACAAATATTCAGCAAATACTAAAACAACAGCAACAAAGGAAATAATAACATGATTCATAAACATAATGAGCTCAGCACAGGAAATAATATGGAACACAGAAACGAGGGACACCATGAAAAAAACACATAACAAAATGACAGCAACAAATTCAAACTTGTCAATAATTGCACTGAATGTGAATGGATTAAATGCACCACTCAAGAAATGGAGAGTTGCAGACTGGATAAGAAAACAAAACCCATCTACATGATGTCTACAAGAGACACACCTTAGAGACAAGGACAAAAACAGACTAAAAATCAAAGGTTGGAAAAAGATAGATCAAGCAAATGGCAAACGTAAACAAGCAGGAGTGGCAATATTAATTTCTGATCAAATTGACTTTAAGACAAAAACCACCATACAAGACAAGGAAGGACATTATATAATGATTAAAGGAT
>NW_006921769.1:949955-954058 GCF_000298275.1 Orycteropus afer afer
GAAATCCATTAAATGGGGAAGAGAATGTTTGTTTAATAAATGGTGCTGGCAAAACTGGAGATCCATTTGTAGAAAAAGGAAACAAGATCTGTACCTCACACCATACACAAAAACTAACTCCAGATGGATCAAAGACTTGAATGTGAAACCTAAAGCTATAGAGTTCCTGGAGGAAAACTATGGGCAAATTTAGGGGCCCTAATATATGGCATAAATAGACTATCAAGCATAACCCAAAATGCACAAACAGCAGGAGAGAAACTAGATGAATGGGACCTTTTAAAAATTAAATTTTATGTGCTTCCAAAGACTTCTCTACACAAATAAAAAGAGAACCTACAGATTGGGAAAAAAATATTTGGCAATGACATATCTGACAAGGGACTTATCTCTAGATTTTGTAGAAAACTCCAACACCTCAATAACAAAAAGACAAATAATCCAATTTAAAAATGGGCAGAAGACATGAATAGACACTTCACCAAGGAGGATTATTCAGGTGGCCAACAAACATATGCAGATATGCTCACGATCATTAGACATTAGAGAGATGCAAATCAAAACAACGAGATACAATCTTCCTTCTGCACTAGTAGCAAAGTTCAACCAGACAGGAAATAACAAATGCTGGCAAGGATGTGAAGAGATTGGGACTCTCATACATACAACCACTGTGGAAAGCAGTATGGCAATTCCTTAAAAAGTTGAAATTAGAAATACCATTACTAGGCATATATCCTAAAGAAGTGAGAGCCATGACAACAACAGACACATGCACACCCATGTTCACTGCAGCACTATTTACAAAAGCCAAAAGTTGGAAAGAACCTAGGTGTCCATCAACTGAGGAATGGATAACCAAACTATGGTACATTCACACAATGGAATACTATGCAACCCTAAAGAATAACCTAGAATTTGCAAAACACTGCATAACATGGATGAACTTGAAGGGCATTATGCTGAGTGAAATAATTCAATCACAGAAGGATAAATATTGTATTAGTTCATTATTGTAAAAGTCAAGGAAAGGTTTATCTATGGAAGGAAATTTTCTTTATTGGTTACCAGGAGCTGGAGGGGAGGGGAGGGAACACTGTTAGATAGGTAGCAATAAATATTGACTTGGGTGAAGAGAAGGACAATGTACCAAATGTGAGTGAACAACATGGTGCATTGAGGAAGAGGAAGACATAGAGAGGTACATGGGAGGTACAGACAACAAAGATGAACCCTTTTGCATTTATCACTGCATTGTCAGTGAAAGCAAACATGGGTATATGGGTGTATAGATGGGTGGACAGGCTGAACTATTAGGTATGGCTATGAAGCGGGGAGTGTACCCAAACCATGTATAGGGTTGTAAGACAGTGGTCTTATAAGTGTATTTGCATGATCTGAATTCCCAGGTGTATAGTAGAGCTGACAAGGGACAAGGTTGTAGCCACTTCTTGGTCACAGCCAGCTACCCAGAGGGACCAAGTCATTGAACCTGTGGGCTTAGGACCATAGTCACAGGCAACATCAAGCCCAATTGGCATAACATACTACACAAAACATTGTTCCACCTCCTACTTTGCTGAGTAGCGACTGGGATCTTAAAAGCGCCATCTAGATGCAACGATGGGTCTCTCCTTGTCCAGAGCAAAGAATAATGAAGAAAACCAAAATTCATGGAAATAATTAGTCCTAGCGACTGGTACACCATGAGATCTGCAGCCTATACAACTATGAGACCAGAAGAATTAGATGGTGCCCAGCTACCACTGTCAACCACTCAAAGGGGATCTATGTAGGAGATCCTAGATAGAGAGGGAGAACAATGTGGAACAAAAGTAAAAATCATTGGGGGGAAAAAATAGGGGGGGGCGACCAGGTATGCTGGTCTGAAAGAGCCTGGTGGGACCACTGAGACTATGGTCCCTAGCTGCCCTTCAAGTCTGGAATTGAACCCTCACCTGGGGCTTCCAACCAAACAAAAGACAGGCATATGAGTTCAACATTTACCTGAGGTATATGCACTCCTTGGCAAGAACAATCATGAGAGAAAGAAGGGCTGTTTATGCACAGGGAGACAGTTCAGGGGGCAGGAGTGCACGTAGGGATGGACACAGGGAAGAGGGAACTATCAGGAGGAAGTGGGGAAGGAGCTGTTGCATTGTGTTAAATTGGATCAATGGCATGAGACAAAGTGTATGTGAACTGTTGTACGGAAAGATAATTTGCTCTATAAATTTTCACCCAAATCACAATTTAAAAAAAAAAAAATGAATGTCCACATATATAATAGAACTGGCAGGGCAAAGTTAAGATAACTTTTTATCTATAGCAAAACACCTTTAAGGAATGAGCCACTGGGGCCATGGGCTTAAGACAATGATTGCAGGGGACATCAAGGTCAATTGGCATAAAATACTACACAAAACATTGTTCTACATCCTACTTTGGTGAGTAGTGACTGGGTTCTTAAAAGCTTGCAAGCAGCCATCTAAGACACAACAATTGGTCTCTCCTTGTCCCGAGCAAAGAAGAATGAAGAAAACCAAAGACACGTGGAAATAATTAGTCCAAGAGACTAGTGGACCATGTGAACCTCAGTCTACTTGACCCTGAGACCAGAAGAACTAGATGGTGGCCAGCTACCTGTCAGCTACTGGAAAGGGACCAAAATAGGATATCCTGAATTGAGTGGGAGAAAATGTGAAACAAAACCCAAAATCATTAAAAAAAAAAAAAAAAAAAATCACAAGCTTGCTCGTCTGATAGAGACTGGTGAAACCACCAATATAATGGCCCCTAGTCACCCTTCTGGCCCAGAATTGAACTGATTCCCATGGCTTCCAGCCAAACAACAGATAAGTGTGCAAGGCGAATATTTACACCAGATAGGTATGCTCCTTAGAACAATCAATGATGAGAGAGCAGGAGGGTAGTATTTGCACAGGGAGATAGCTCAGAGGGCAGGACTCCATAGGAAAGCAGGACACAGGAAAGGGTAACCACAGGGAGGAAGTGGAAAGAGAGCAGTTACATTATAGGATTGCAGTCAATGTTATGAAACAAAAGATGTATAAATTGTCGTATGGAAAATGAATTTGCTCTGTAAACTTTCATCCAAATCACAATTTTTAAAAATATATTGGCAGTTATTGCTTAGAAATAAAATCATATAATGAAGTAAGGTCTCAGCTTCAAGTAATGAAGTAGACACTGAAAACAACAGTGGAATTGGCATGAAGTCTGTACTTCAATCTTTTGGTGGAGTAAGACTAGAGGACTTGAGTTCTAGCTTGTTAATAATAAACAGATTACTAAGTTGTGATTCATACATTCATCCAAAAAAGATTGAATCTCCATTAATTGCAAGGTACTGCACATGTTGATGTCCAAAGTCCAAAGAATCCCAGAGCTTCACCTATGACCTCTGAAAGTCTACCTTCTAATAAAAGAGATAAAACATATAGACAAATAACAATACAGGGAAGCATTAGCTTCATGATATATGAGTGCTGGAGTCACTGGGTGGTGCAGTTAATGCACTCGGCTGCTACCTGAAAGGTTGGAGGTTCAAGTCCATCCAGAAGCACCTCAGAAGGAAAGCCTGGCAGCCTACTTCTGAAAAATCAGCCACTGAGAACCCATGGAGCACAGTTCCACTCTGATGCACACGGGTCACGATGAGTCAGAATGGACGTGGTGTTAACCGGTTTTTATATAAGTAAGAACACTTAACTATGCTCATGTGGAACCTGTACATACACAAAGAGGCAGTCCTTCAAACAGAACAAGGGAATACTACGTGGTTTAAAATCAGGAAAAGTGTGTGTCACTGTTATATCTTTTTACCATACTTATCCAGCAGGTATGCTGAGCAAATAATCCAGAAAGCTGGACTGTATGAAAAAGAACATGGCATCAAGATTGAAGGAAGACTCATTGACCATCTGTGATATGCAGATGACACAACCTTGTTTGCTGAAAGTGAAGAGGACCTAAAGCTCTCACTGATGAAGATCACAGACTACAGCCTTCAAAAAGGATTACACCTGCGGTGTAGTAAATTACTTAGTGTGGCTTTTCTACCCATAAGTCTTTGTAAACTC
>NW_006921769.1:956461-986099 GCF_000298275.1 Orycteropus afer afer
GAATTATCGAACCCAGGAGAGAGGTGGTGGGTGCTCTGGGAGGAACGGTTGAAGAAAGGGCTGGAGGAAGGCAACATGTCTGGCCTGGCAGGAATAGGCCTTGGGTTACTGCTGGTAATCCTGTCTTCCCCTTGTAGGGTTAGAGGAGGTCAGAACATGTGGCCTCCTTGTCGTTTTTGCAACACCTCAACAAAAAGAAAAGAAAAATCTTCACAACTGGACCAATAAGCAATATCATGATTAACAGAGTTTATTGAAGTTGTCAAGATTGAAGTTGTCAAGGATTTCATCTTACTTGGACCCACAATCAACATCCATAGATGCAGCAGTCAAGAAATCAATGTATAGCATTGGGCCTTTAAAGACCTCTTTAAAGTGTAAGAAGCAAAGTCACTTTGAAGACTAAGGCGTGCCTAAACCAACCCATGGTATTTTCAATCACCTCCTATGGATGTGAAAGTTGGGCAATGACAAAGAAAGACCGAAGAAGAATTGATGACTTTGAATTATGGTGTTGGTGAAGGATATTGAACATACTAGAGAATGAACAAATCTGTCATGGAAAATGTCCAGTCAGAATGCTCCTTAGAAGTGAGCATGATGAGACTCTGTCCCACACACGTACTTTGGACATTTTATCAGGAAGGACCTGTCCTCAGAGAAGAACATCATGCTTGGTAAAATAGAGGGTTAGTGAAAAAGAAAAAGACCCTCAATGACACAGACTGACACAGCGTCTACAACAATGAGCTCAAACATACATAGCAATGATCCTGAGCATGGTGCAGAACCAGCTATATGTTGTCATAGGGTCCTATGAGTTGGAACCAACCTGAGAGCACTTAACAACAACAAACAACAGGGGCTGCAACAATGTATACTTCCAGTTAAACATAGAAAAAGGCATAGAAGTCATAAGGGAGGGGGCTCTGCAGCGTAAGAGCTCAGAAGCGTGACTCCAGTCTCTTGCTCATTCTAATTTTACAGAACTCTCCCCAGAGCCAACAATGTCTTCCTGTTGTTTGATTCAACTCTACTTCCCTCTTATTTAAGGTCATTTCCTCTGACCAAATGAAGAATTAATCCAGGTCCTCTTTATATTCACTCCTTTGCTAGCAATAGTTTTAAGTCAATCCTTTACTGTATCTTGAGTTGATAATGAATATCAACTCCTTCACTGTTTACTCCTATATTTTAAAAAGCTGTTTTCTAGAAATATACATGATCATACATATTCTTAATAGCATCCACATCGTGAAAAGCTACCTACAGGAAACAGAACACCATCTTTGTTCTGAATTTTCTTCCTTTGGGCCTTCTTTAGATTGGCTCTTGCTCTACAAATGAAACCTTCAAGCTGATGTCAATTTTAGAAACAGGTACCTGCTTCAGCCCAGGTAGGCAGTGCTTGGCACAGATAGCAAAGTTAAAAGCCTAATCATAAATGTTTTTTTCTTCCTTACCGATGAAATAAGCAGTATTATTAATTGTGTTCTATGGTTCTGCTATCTTTTTTAAAAAGCCTTTGCTGATCATTTGCATTAATATTATGCTAATAAAAGTAAGGGGATGCTAACTAATTCAGCCTCTCCAGTAGTAACTAAGGATCAGAGAAAAAGGTAATTTGCATGTTTGCTTGATTGGAGTGAATTGGCATTTAAACACTCATTGTCAACATTCCTAAAATAAAAAATAATAATATACGTTGGGTCAGACTGAACAGAAGTAATTTCTCCAGCAGAACCATCCAAAATCTAAGTATTTCAACAGATATTTTGCTTTTAAGCATGAATCTGAGATGACAAGGATGAGCATTCAAACACAGGGCAACCATCTGCATCACAAATACATTTCAGTTTCTTTCTGCAGAAGGAATTCATTTACTGTTGAAGGCCATTCACTTCCACTTCTGAGTGCTTATTCCTCAAAAAGCTTTCAAGTATTGTGAGAACAATGATTAAAAGAAGATCTTCCCATCTGTGCTGCATTAGGCTGCAAGACAGCCCCTCCTGCAGAAGCAGCTTTTGCATAATTCATTGTGCCATTTTAAACCCTAATCAGTGAATTGCAATAAGCTACGAAGTGAGGACAGAGGAGGGAACAGAGATTGACATTATTTGACTACCTCCCGAGCATCCACCTAACCCTCCTGACGTTAGGCTATTGCTCCGTGAGTCACAGCAGATGCACATTCACCTTCCCTCCAATAGGTTATTACTCACACCTGAAGCATTGCCAGTATTCTTAGGTCATACTAATGTCCCAAGAAAGAATAATTCTTAGGCTATTACCATAGGATAGTGCAGGAAAAAAAAAGACTTGACTAGGAGACATAAGAGTTGGCCTATCCCCAGCTCTGTGTTCTTTGAGGGAGCATGACAGATACATTCACCTTACCTCAAGTATCTTCCTGTTCTAAAAATTATATTAAGTCTAATCTGGTGATCTGTTCTGTGGTAGAATTTTCATTTTCCATGCGGGAGACTCTGTTTTTGATTCGCCGCCAATACGTCTTGTGGGTGGCCACACCCATCTTTCAGTAGAGGCTTGCATTTGCTATGATGCCGAACAAGCTTCAGGGAGCTTCCCAGACTACGATGAACTAGGAAGAAAGCCTGGTGGTCTACTTCCCAAAATCTGTCGATGACAATCCTAGGGGTCACAACAGTGCAATGTGCAGCATCAGGGAGATGGGACAGGACCAGGCAGCTCTTTGTTCCACTGGCTTGGGGTCACCATGAGTCGGAGACCAACTTATGTCTACATAAGCTAACAACAGTCTATTAACACTGATTTTTCACCTATAAAGCCTTCGTTTAGCCTGCCACTTTGCCTGAGTACTGCATTTTTCAAATAATATCTCAAGTGCCTCAGCGGCTACTGTGGAACGGAAGTAGCAGCTAAGGTGGTGGGGATGGTTCCCCACTTACTCCTCAGCCATAGCACCTTTGCTTTCTTTGTATTCAAAAGTGTACTGAGAAAGGATTCTATGACTACAGAAACTTAAAAGAACAACTGCCTTAGACACCTCCATTTTAAAACAACTTTTTGAAGTTATAGAACCTTTAAACTTTGAACACTGAAAATCTGAATAAGCAGAGGGTTTTAATGGTGGCATGCAATGTGTCTGAGTTTGCACAAAAAAGGAGTGAAAAACTATGCAGGCAGCAGATTTAAGAATGTAGGGTATACATTTTTTTTTTTTTTTACTAAAATGTCTCACTTCCCATTTCCTATTATTCCCTAGGTCAGGATTTAAAAAAAAAAAAAAAATAGTACTAACATTTTGAGTTTTATATTTAAAGGGAACAACAATGTCTGACATATGGCAATGATCCTGAGATTTATTTTGGTTACTGTGTAAAGATGAGATGGCAACTTAAAGAACTGAACTCAGTAGTAGTATCTTTAACCAAACCAAATCAAACACACTGCTGTCAAGTTGAATGTGACTCATGGTGACTCCTCCCTGGGTTTCTAAGGCGGTATCTCTACAGAAGTAGATTGCCCACCCTTCCTTCTGAGGAGTGACTGGTGGGTTTCAACCCTGGCCCTGTGGTTAGCAGTCAAATGCCTTAGGCACTACGCCACCAGAGCTCCCAGTATTATCTTTACATAATTTATTTTTAACATTTTTAATTAATTTATTTTTAAGTTAGTAACTCATAAAAATAGAACACTTAACTCTATACATTAAATACTCATCAGAATCTTGGAAAGCAAAACATGGGATGGAAGAAAACCTCCCTTTTTTTTGAATTTTACAGTAAATTATCATTTTAAAGCCATGCTCTCCAATAGAAATACAAGGTGATCCAAAAAATTAATTTTAGATTTTCCAGTAGTCATATTTAAAAAAAAAAAAAAGAGGTGGAACTAATTTTAATGACATACTATAGTTAACCCAATATATACACAAAGTATCATTTTGACAGAAAATCAATATAAAAATTATGAGATTTTTTATTTTTTGTTCATTCTGAGTGTTCAAAACTTAATGTGTCTAATTTACACATACTTACATCACAATTCAATCTGGGCCAGCTACACTGTAAACGTTCAATTGCCACAGGTGGCTGGTGGCACAGTATGACAACACAGCACCAGAAAGAATGAGGTAGTAGGCCTATGCCCCACGTATAACCCAATAGACACAAATGACGCAATTCCCTCCTACTTCCAACAGGCAAAAGTTAATGCCTGTTTGTCTACAGAATATTTGTATCTTCTTTGATTCAATAAATATTTACTGAAAACCTACTTTATTCCACATTATGCTAAACTATGAATGCAGATGTATTTAACAAGATAAACATGGGACTTAGAAAGCAATAAAAAACATGTACAACAAACTCCAATACAACATCATACGTGGTTACTGCTGAAGCAGCACAAATCAGGAAAGTCAGAGCTTCAGTGGGGACATGTGTTAAAGGCTTCACAGAAGAGTGATATGAGCTGAAGTCTGAAGTCTCAGCAGGATTCTGTTAGGTAGAAAATGACACAAAAGGCATTCAAGGTGGGGGGAAGCATATGAGCAAAGGTGCAGAAGTGTGTACAGTGAGTGTCGGGAGCTGTGAGTGGACAGACATGGACAGACTGCAATGACTTTCAGGCACTACAACCACATGGGGGATATTTGAGTAAGCATCTGGAAAGAAAGGTTGGAATTAAATTGTGCAGGGCTGAGCCTTGCTTGCCATAGTGAGATATGTGGAATGAAGGCAGTGTAACAGTGAACCCATTTAAACAAGGAAATGTCACAATCAAATGAGTATTTTAGAAAGATATCTTTAAGAAGTATAAACATGAAGACAGTCTGAGGGCCAAGACACTGGATTTAGGGAAGCCCCAAGAGATGATGATTAAGACTCTGAATCCACAGGTATTGGTAGAAACAAGTGTGAAAGGACAAATGCTAAATGCTTTTCCCAATTATATTCAAAATGCCTTGACAACCAGTTAGATAAAGTGGATGAAGGAAACAGCAGAAAGAGAGGATTCTACTGTTTGTTCTTGGGCAGTGGGGTAAGTGGCAAAGTCAATCACTGAGAGAGGGAGCATAGAACAAAGAGTAGGTCTGGAAGAAAATATAACACATTCAGTTTTAATGAACTCATTGAGTGTTCTGGACCTTTGTGACCTAAGTGTGAGCCATGGGCCCTCAGCATGGGCATCATCTAGTAGCTTGCTAGAAAGGTCTACCCAGACTTGTGAAATCTGAATCTGCATTTTAACAAAATCTCCAAGGGAGCCCTGTGTATACCCAAGTTAGAGAAGAACTGCTCCAGGCAGCTAAAAATATCAACGAGGAGCTCAAGAAACAGTTACCAGCTTGAGAATGACTTTGGAAGTCATCAACATAGATGAGAGTTAAAACTACAGGAGTGAAAAAAAGCTTACTCATAGAAAATGACATTTAAATAGGATAGAAAAAATCTGTGCATAGCTAGAAGGAGGTTGTACATTTGGAATCAAAATAAAGAATCATAATAAAGGTAAACAATGGTTCTAAAGTACATTAAATAAATACTGAACCAAGAAGAAAAGGAGAAGTAAAAAGAGGATACAAAATCTTCTCAAAATAAAGACTCGTAATAGTGAATTCTCTGAAAGACACAAAGAACTTACACGGATGATTAAGAGAAATTTGAATTCATGTTCTTTAAAACTCAAGGATGCTGACCAACAGAAACAAATTTGTTGTGAATGAAGGGAGAATTAAACAGAAACCCAAAAGCGGCCAGTGCTGGCACGGAGAGGTCACCAGAGCCTCAAGGGAATCAGAAGGCCTGGAGCCCAGACTGGCTTTACCACACAGCCAGTGGACTTCAGGCAGGTCACCTCTCCTCCACAGTCTCTTCAACTGTATAATGAGGGGGGTTGAGAACAAGGTGTTATGGTCTAAGTGCACTTCCAGCTGTGACTGTGCAGGATTTGAATTGGTATCAAGATGAGATTCATCTGTTGCCTCCAAACACTCCCCCGGACAATAACATGAAGCAGGAACATGGTATTCATTCCATTCTCCACCCTCAGTCCATCCCAACCTCCTCATACCCCATCTCACCCAGCGAACAACTTTCCTGAAGTTTGGTGCAGAATTCACTGGCTGTTTAGAGCTGGTCTCAAGTCCACCAAGCAGTCTTCTGTGTCTTCTGTCTCCCAGGTGACAATGACGTCGCTGCCCAGTGTTGCCAAGCACACACCCAGAATGCAAACGCCTTGCAACCAAGAGCCCCTCCCAAGACCCATACAAGCCGCTGCTCCCTCAGGCATAAGACCCTCTGAATGTGTCTTGCTAAATTAGATGGCAAATAATTAAAAAACATTGTGCATAATTACCATTTCATGCAAACGCCATAAAATACTTGTTTTTTAAAAATAATGGTTTTACTGCAGGTCACAGAAGCAAAGCCAGGAATATCAAGCTGTGCTCTCTTCTGTGGGGGATAGTGCACATGAATACAAATATGGCAGAAAAGATGAAAGCACAGCAGACGAGGACAGGCTGCTCTTTCAGTAACGATGGCAGCCCAGTCTGAAGGGCCCATCAGGGCACGATGCCTGCTTCTCAGCTCCTCAGAATAAATACTCAGTGTAAACCCGGACTCTGCTTTTGAAGTGGATGTAATTTGTCTATTGTCATCCTCTTGCCTTAAATTATGCTCCAATACGTATCTGGAGAGGTATTTTGTTTTCCCAGTGCAGATACCCTTCACATTAGCACACAAGCTACTAAAGGATCTTCTCATCTAAGAAATGCCTCCCTCTACAGCACAGGTGCAGTCAGATGGTTTCCTGCCAGTGACATCAAATCCATATGGTCAAGACCTCGTTCAGTTCACAGGCACATCGACCTAGTCCTATTGAAAGTCAGCCCTTCAGTTCACACCATGACCAGGTCACAATCATCGTGTACCAGGTTCATTTGTCTTTACTTGGGCACCTTCATCAATTGTTAGCTTTCAAATACCGAGAGGCACACAAGACTACAGTGAACAAAACACCATACTGATTAATTCCTCTGGCCGCTTTTAATCTCAACATCTCAGTTCCTTAAAAAAAAAAAATCTACTGAAAAAGTGGGAACATTCTCCTGCTGCACTTCAAACGTAAATGTTAATTAATCTTTTATTATCTATGCCATCCAGTTGTTGCATGATGATCAAAAAAAGAGCATTTGTTAGCTTGCGAGGAACAATTTCTGCAACAAGACTATCAGGCATTATCCCCATTTTAAGGATGAGGGAAGCAAGGCATAAAAAAATTAATCAGCATAGTCAGGAAAGCCAGGATGAAACCCAGGCCATGTAGTCCCACAGCCCATGCTATTAACCTCTACATCATAAAAGACTTTGAAATCTGTCCTCAGAAAAGATAATTCAAGTTTTGACGACATTCACAGCTTCACTCAGGGTAAACACCCTAGAAAAACAGCCACAAATACACTATGCATTGCCATCAGATCAATTCTAATTCATAGTGACTCTACAGGACAGAGTAAAACTACCCCATAGGCTTTCCAAGGCTGTAATCTTTCTGGAAGCAGACTGCCACATCTTTCTCCCAAGCAGTGTCTGATGGTTTTGAACTGCCAGCCTTCGGGTTCACAGTCATGTGCAATAACTGTGCTATCAATGCCCAATTACTGATGACTTAGCAGCACACAATAAAAATAATGTGCTTCAAGTCATAAGTGATAAGTAAAAACAATCCAATCCAATACCTACCTTTCTCTGGCAACACAGACTTTTTTTTCTAGAGACTATGATAAAGAACTGGGTTCAAGTCCAGCATGTAATCTTCTGCGTCCTTGGTCTCCTAGGCCTTATAAATGTCCAGCCCTTAATTATGCCAGTGTAAATACTGCCAATGAGGAAAAACTGGATGATTTTCCCAGTAACATACAGGTAGTTAATCACTGTACCAGTCCTATGCAAAGGTTTCCAGATTCCCAGTCAGTACCTAACAAGCACTGTCCATTAAGGCAGATGGTATTATGACAAAGAAAACATATTACTCTTCAACTTTATCAGTAGGATAATAAAGAAGGGCAATAAGTACTCTTCTATTGATAATTATTTTCACTCTGTGAACTTTGACGGCCCAACCCACTAATCCTTTGGTTAGTCTAAAGAACAATTAACTACAGGGATACCTGCTTATATATTCTCCAACATATTCTCCCTTATTGAAACTTGCTCCTTTGGAAAGAAAAGAGCTGATAATAAGACTTCAGCAGTTATAAACCATGCACCCACAGGGGATATCTGGCTGGCAGACATGTTTTATTTGGCCAGCATGCTGTTTCAAACATTTTTAGTGTAGTTTACCACATTTTTCTCTTATAACTTGTTTCTGTGGGCAGACAGCAGGTGTTATGGGGCTGGCCCCTTTGAAAGGGGGCTATACCTCTGGTTCGCTGCAGTCCCCACTAGTCCCACTTGAGAATGCACTCTGCTTGTCCGTGTGGGCCATGGAGTTTGCAGTTTCTGCTCTACTGCACTGATATTATAGCATTTGCAATAATAACATAGCCCACTGTTTCAAACCCACATGCAGTAATTGAAATCTGCATTCCACATGAAAATAACTCAGACTTTATCAAGAAGAAATGCATAACAGAACAGGACTGAACTGGAAGGTGGGGGGTATCTTGATTCTGAGCAGTATGACTCTAAACTAACCACCCAACCTCAATGCATTCCTGGTTACTTCTTCCTTTGCGAAACTAGAACGTTAGATTGGCTGTTTAGGATTATGTTTACCAATTTGAAAATTCTATTCAATGCTTGTCACCCACATCATGTATCAATATAGGAATTTTCCCAGATAGAGAGACATTAATGAGGGGGTACTATGGGGACCTTAGGAATCATACAGGCTAGAATTTGAAGCCTGGTTCCATTACTTTCCCTAAGTTCTTTAGCAAGTGATCTAAAACTCAGAGCCTCAGTCTCTTAATAGTCACTCATTTACTCAGTGACTTATTAACAATTTACTATGTATGTACAAGATACTAGGTATGCCCTGGGGACTCAGGATTGAAAATAAATAAATAAAGCCCCTGTTCTCATGCTCACATTCTACGGGTAAGGAGACAGAAAATAAACAAAAGGATTCATAATCTGTCAGGTGGTGAAAAGTGCTATGAAAATTAATTAAATCAGCTTAAGGGATCTAAGGGGAGAAGCAGGCAAGTACAGATGAAGGAGAATATAACTTTGATAAGAAGACACTTGAGAAGTGACCTGAATTGGGGAAGTGAGGGATAAGCCATGCAGATGTTTGGGCACATGTTTCAAAACATGACAATGAACTTCTGACAACATCATTGATACTTTTCAGGAGCGTGGCAAGCTCCTGTCTTCCCCATCTCTTCACTCCTCGCCCTTCTCCTCCAGAAGAGGTCTACTGTAGCCCTCAGGGTCTATTGTAGACCTCTGCATCAGCACCAAACATTTCAAGGCAAAGCAGACCAAAGGTCAGAAAAACTCGCATTTAATTCCACATTCTAATTGATGAAAACCTACACGTCAAATCCATTTTCATCACCAACTGTGTTTCTAAACTTTATTATAAAATTTCTTTCATAATAAAGTATTCCAAAATTGTTGTTGCTGTTGTTGTTGTTAGGTGCTATCAAGTCATCTCCAACTCATAGCCCCCCTATGCACAGCAGAACGAAGCACTGCCCTGTCCTATGCGAGCCTCACGGTCCTTGCTATACCCGAGCCCACTGTGGCAGCCGCTGTGTCTACCCGTCTCGTTGAGGGCTTCCCTTTCTTCAGTGACCCTCCACTTTACCAAGCATGATATCCTTCTCCAGGGAATGGTTCCTTCTGATAACATGACCAAACTAGGTGAGACAAAGTCTAGCCATTCTCACTTCTAAGGAGCATTCTGGCTGCACTCCAAAATACTGCGGAGTAACTTGTTATCTAATGTTTATGATCACCTCTCCTGGGGGGTGGTGTTCAGGAAAGCATAGAGACTAAACTAAGTTCAATGCTTCTGTGACAGACAAGCCTGAGTTCTCAGTCCAGCTCTCTACTTAATTGTATAATCATGGTCAAGTTATTTAGTTTTTCCCAGAGTCAGTTTTTTATCTGTGAATTGGGCATGAGCCACTTTACTTCCTTTCAGAGTCATAGTGACACTTGAATGAGATTAGATTCATAAAACGCATGAGATTTTCCTGGAAGGAGAGTCCAATGATGTGCATCTATTTGTATCAAGGCTCTTGATTGCAAGTAACAGAAATCAATTCTGATTAAAGCAGAAGAGAAATTTATTAAAAGCTCACTGGTGGCTCCCATTATACCCATAAGCCAGGAATAATGCCCCGTATCATGCCAGAGAGTGGTTCACAGACACGCTGGAGCCACAGATGATGTAGCTCAAATCACCAATGCCTTTAGCACAATGATAAAAAAAAAAAAAAAAAACGGCTGCCATTGAGTAACTCTGATTCACCGCAAGTCATACGTGCCAGTGTAGAAGTGTTCCGTAGCATTTTTAACAGCTGATTTTCCAGATCACCAGGACTTTGCAACTAAGTGCCTCTGGGCAGACTCAAACCTCCACATTGTTGGCTAACAGATGAGTGTTTTTGTTTATTTACTTACTTACTTAGTTTATTTATGGATGGCAGGGGTCCAACCTCACCATTGTTACAATGTAACAGTTTCCTTACCTGATCCACCTCCCAGTCTGAGGACCTCCTAGTTTGCTCACACTTCTTCTCTCACCAAAAATGCCCCTTGGCTCACCAGGCAGTTCAGTCTCCTCCTGCCTTCCGACTGCCTTCCCATCCTTTCCTCCTCCAGTTAGTTAATTCTCTACAAGACACCTTATTATCAAGTGATATATGCCCTGACTATACATACCCACATGCAAACAGACACAAATCTGTTTGGGAAAACACAGAGTACAGATTAAAAACAAATGCATATAAAGGCATAAATAACACTGTCTGTTCACTAATCACTCCATACATGTATATCTCATTTCACAAATGAGGTTATAACTCCTGGCTGACAGGGAACACCATCTCTCCTCTTGTCCCAGTTAGAGGCCTATTTCCTGGTCTTTCCCAATGCTAAATACTTCCTAGAAATCTGCAACAAAGCATAGCTTTTATATTGAGTATCAAATATCTAATTTATCTACAAATATTTCATAAATTACTAAAGCATTTAAAATCTTTTTATTATAATTTAAAAAAATCCTTTTTACTGATTTATTTCAGATTTTAAAAAAGCTAACTGCCTAGTCTGTAAGGTGAGGAATTCCACACTGCCCTAATTTTACACACACACACACACACACACACGAATTTTTTTTCATGGAATAACATCCCCATCTTGTGGGCACTATTACTCAATGTTTTCAAAAATCATGGTGACATTTTTCAGAACTTATCAACTTAGATGACTAATGTGTCATCTCTTAGTACTTTTCAAGGAGAGATGGAATTGAACGCAACCTCTAGGTGCCTTTAAGCCAGAAGTTCCCTGTTTATACTAAATGTTACATACCCAGAGCACTCAAAAAATAAAAATAATTTTAAAACCGGCAAAATTGTGGCAGGCATTACAGGTCTTCAGGGGAATGCGGGGTGGGGAATGGATCCACATGTAGCTGGAGAAAACGTCCTCTCGTGAAAGATTGTTCTCTCTCCACATGTAATGAACTCATTCTGGAAACAGTTACTGAGAACTAAAGTGTCTAGTACAGCACTGGGTATTATACTAAGATCAGGACCTATCAAGCAGAAGGCCCTACATACACTGAAGTCAAGGAGGAACTGACAAGGCCTCAGTGGTTCCCGGCAGGCTCCTGGCCAAGGGCAGGAGCCTAATAATGTCTGCCTGGGCTCTTGGCCAAGAGGAGGAACGTTACTGGGCATTCAGGAATATGCATGTACGACAGGGTTGCAAAAGAAGAAGGGAAAGAATGGCAGTGGAACAATGGAACAATGGGAAAGCAAGGAGAAGAAGCATCAGTGGTATCCTTTTCATCCAGGGGAAAGAAGGATGTGTACATCTCTCAAAGGGAAGTGAAAACGGAAAGCAAGGAGAGACGATGACAACAATTTACAAACATTTTATCCCTCTGTACTCCAAATGCCCCTTAAACAGTCAAGTAACCCTATCACTTGCAGATAATAGAGATGTTTATAGTTCCCCATTACCTTGATCCTTCTGAAATTATGCAACCAGTTTATCTCCTCTTGCTTATATTCATTTCCCCTCAGTCTTTTTCGAGAAACAAAAGGAATCATGCCTCCAAGCCAGGGCAGGATGTAAATCCACTGTTTTTTACCCATAATTTTTTTTCAGAACAAGAAGGTTATCACTGCATGGGGGAAGGCATGTGCAGTACAAATGCAGCATCATTATCTCCCATTAGTTTCCAAACAGGAACTCTGATGGTGTAGTGCCTAAGGCATCTGACTGCAAACCAGAGGCTGGTGGTTCAAACCCACCAGCCACTCCTCAGAAGGAAGACTGAGCAATCTACTTCCATAGTGATACTACTTTGGAAACCCAAGGAGGGGTCGCTATGAGTCGGATCTGACTCCATGGCAGTGAGTTTGATTTTTTGAGTGAGAGTTTCCAAACAACCAGTATATCTAAATATTCACCAAAATATATGTAAAAATATTCTGTGGATTCAGCATGTTTTATCATCTATAACTTCTCTTTTAAATCTCTTTGTAAAGCATGAAAGCACACGGCACAGGAACAGCCTGGTTCACTGGGGCCCCAGAGGCTTCACTCTGGATATTCACGACCCTGTAAATTCCACTCCAGCTTCGTGCTCTGTTTGGCTCCAGGCGTATCTACTTCTTCTCCTTTCAAGAACCCCACACTCTGGCCCAACAGCGTTGGCTTACTAAATCCACACAGAACCAGACACGTTTCCACCTCAAGAGCACTGTCTGCACAGTTCCCACCCCATGTAACACCCTTTCTGTTTTCCCTAACTCCCACCACAAGGAATGCTGTCCTCCACTCAATCTCCCAACATCTAGAGCTCTGTGTACCACTTCTGTGGCTCACTCACTGAGTAACTACACAATTATATGAGATCCCTGTAGCAAGAAGGCCTGGTATTATAAAAGAATTGCAGGTTTAGGAGTCTAACAACCCTACCATTTACAGGATATAGAACTTTGAGCAAACCTCCCACCCTCTTTGAATTTCTGTTTCCTTATTTGTAAAATGAAATAAAAATATCTACCTTGCAGAGCTGTTATGAAGATCGGAAATAATTTATGCAAAGGGCCAAATATTACATAGCATGTACTCAATGGAATCCATGAGTGATGCAAACGGTAATGCAATCAGCTGCTAACCAAAACCTGGTGGTTTCAGTTCACCCAGACGTGCCTGACAGGCTACATCCAAAAGACTAGTCATTGAAATCCCCATGGAACACAGTTCTACAGACAGTCCTGGGTAATGAACGAGATGCATTGCCAACTGCGTCTTTAGGTAAGTTAGAACAAGTACGTACGACTCACTTAGCCTTACTTTAGTGCAAGAAAAGGGTCAAAGCTTTTCAATTATTTAAAGCTGCATGTGCAAACAATTGAAGGTGAATATGAGGGAGATTTTGTTTAGAGTAGGGCTTGGTTCAATGGTTTCTAAGTGAGAGTAAATTTACATAACATTAAAGGACAAGTTAGTAACCAGGATTACCTATACTCTGTCGGGGTCACCATGAATCAGAGTCAGTCTACAGCAACTGGTAGTGGTAGGTACTCAGTAAATGAAGATTATGCTTCAAAAATGAAGCAACACTGTGTCCTCAATTCTGGAAAAATGAAGCAAGAACAAGTGGCTTCCCTGAGAGCAGGGTCCATGCCATACTCTCCTCTGTGTACTTAGAGCTCTGACCCCGTGCTTAGCATTTAACATTTAATTGTCTATTAAAAAGCAATGGAGAAAATGACTAAAGTAATATCCATGAAAATGTTAATGTATTATCTCCAGCACTGGTAAGAGCTCTGGTAGCACAGTGTCTAAGGTATTTGACTGCTAGCCATAAGGCTGGCGGTTCAAACCCACCAGCCACTCCTAGGAAGGAAAGTTGGGCAATCTACTTCCATAGAGATATTACCTCGGAAACCCAAGGACGGGTCGATATGAGTCGGATCCGACTCGACAGCAATGAATTTGGTTAGGCTTCCAGCACAATCTACAGGCAATCTATTGTTTTCTTATTTTTGCTTTTCTATATTAGTTAAATTGAGAGTTAACAATGATTATGAAAGTTATGTTACATGTATTCAAGTCATACCATAATTCTGTAGTACTGATTCCCATTACACATTGCAAATAAAAGTTACATTAAGAGTTGTTTTCCTTTTTCATTTGGCTTGACATGTTTTTATACTTTGTCTAATTTTTCTCTTTAAACACTTATACTACAAAAAGCAACATTTTCCAAACATAAATAAGATCAATTCTTATTCAAATTCCCCTGTATTTGATTCCAAAATATCCCCTCAGAATTTTATTTGCCACCTAAGTAAGTGTTAATCATCTATATCAATATCAAATTCAAATTTTCTCTGGTCTAAAACAACTTCTTTTAAGAAAAGGAACTGAGCATAAAAATCCCACCTTATTTTTTATAGTACGTCTCATTATTTTGACATAATCCATACTTTCTCATAAGACAGGTGTCTACAGTCAGCTGCAGTTTTAATATTTTAAATATATTTAATATATTATTCAAGCTTACAAATGAAAGATAGAGGAATTCCCTAATTCAAACCTGAAGTAGCAACACAGAGTGCATGTTAAAATTAAAAGGAAGATCAAATATCATGGGGAATTTTTTCCCCACATTCTGGTAGAAGATATGTACATTAATGATAATGATGGTACCATCTCATAATTTTAAAGGAAAATTTACTGGACAGATACATTGTGTCAGTAGATAAATTCTTTGAAAAATCTCTTACCTCATTCATGTCATATCAAAAGGAGATTCATCCAGATAGAGTTCTCAAGAAGTGACTGTGAAACCACGAATCCAATTTTTTAAAAAAATGCCCTTCCTCCAAAGTGCCCTTAGCTTACTCCTCCTCCTCATACCTGTAAGCTGCCAAACTAGCAGAGCCGTCACCCCTTGATCAGCAGGACCGTGGCTCTCCCAGCACAGATCATGTCTCTCCTCTCCAGACAGATCTCAACCTGTCTTAGGGTTCCTGAAGTATCTGCTCCCCTCTCAATTCCCAAGCCCATGCTGTCAGTTATTAACACTCCCAAGAATTAGCAAACTTACCTCTTTAAACTATCATGTACATAGAACAACCGCAATATTTTAGAGATGTCAGAAGATAGAAACTTGTAGATCATCTAGTTAACTGGTTCTCAATTTTATCAGACTTACTTCCCCTTCACATAACACATATTTTATAATCTCCACCTTTATCATAGGAAGTGAAAGACCATTTATCTACACATAATTTTAACAACTATGTGTAGGTAAATGCATATATATATTTATATTTATTGTTCTTAGATGCCATTGGTTCAGTTTTGACTCACTGGGACCCTATGTACAACAGAAAGAAACACTGCCCAGTTTTGCACCATCCCCACAATCGTTGCCACGTTTGAGCCCATTGTTGCAGCCACTGTGTCAATCCATCTCATTGAGGGTCTTCTTCTTTTTCACTGACCCTCTACTTTACCAAGCATGATGTCCTTCTCAAGGGAATGGTCTCCCCTGATGCCAAAAATATGTGAGATGAAGTCTTGCTATCCTTGCTTCTAAGGAGTATACTGGCTGTACTTGTCCAAGGCACATGTGTTCATTTTTCTGGCAGTCCACTGTATATTCAATAGTCTTAGCCAACATCATAATTCAAATACCTCAGTTCTCAGTTTTCTTTATTCATCATCTAGCTTTCACAGGCATATGTGATGACTGAAAATGCTTTGGCTTGGTCAGGTACACCTTAGTCCTCAAAGTGACATCTTTGTTTTTTAACACTTTAAAGAGGTCTTTACAGCAGATTTGCCCAAGGGAATATGTTGCTTGATTTCTTCATTGCTGCTTCCATCCCCCATTGACTGTGGATCCAAGTAAATGAAATCGTTGACAACTTTGAAAATATTATCATATAATAATATGACTCACAGGTATGAGGAGGAGCAAGCTAAGGGCACTTTAGGGGAAGGGCTCATCTGCTTATATCTACTTATAGTGCATGAGTGTAGATTCAGTGAAAAATAAGATTAGAACATACTCCTCATAAGAAATACAGAAAAGAAAAGAATAAAAAAAGTACAGGTAGGGTAGCGCATGGAATAAACAACTGGAATCAGGATAAGCAAAGATGAGACTTATGTGTAGATGACCCCCTTCAGGAGTGCCAGCTGGGTCACTGTAAAGTAATATAGGACACCAGACAATTCTTTGTTTGGCAAGACTATTTTGAAACTGCAGGACTTCTAACAGAACTGGAACCTCAAACAAGGCTACAATAAAACACCCCAACAAAATGCCCTTTAGTGCGCAATACTGCCCTCACTGAGATCTGCTGATCTAATTCAACTCCATCCACTCATGCTGCCTTTGAGAACACTGAAACACTGAGAGGTTCAGTGATTGTACTCACAGCAAGTTACTGACTATGACACGGCTGGTTTCGGATACAAGTCTCATAACCACTACCTGTGTGCATACATATACACACTATTTAGTGTCTCTGTCCGTCTCTTTTCCCCATCCCCTTTCTCTTCCCCTCACCCTGGATCAGATTTTTCATCCTTGCCCTTTGAAATCATCACCCTTGGAATTTAACCATGTGTGTCCTTTGGATTCTACACCTCGCTCATTCTCCCCTAATTGTGTATGCTGACTTGACTCATCCCTGCACATCATGTCTCACTAACATGGTCACAGTCAGAGCCTCATTAACTCAAATCACAAAGATCTCTGATTCAGTGTTCCTGAACCACCTCTGTATTGTCTTTGAGATCTTCCAGTTCCCAACCCGGCCATTAGGTCAGTTCTTTCATCAGACTCTCACTGCACCCGAAAGTCATCAACCCTGCTCCTCAACGCTGTCCACATGTGTATCTTGAGCCTTGATTTACACACTCCATATTTCCATATTATAAGGAATATGTAATGCAAATATCCAATTCCTATTTCCCTTGTTAATTTCAATTTTTTCAAGTCAAAATATATCTTCAGCTTGCTTCCAGGACTAAATATGCATGTCAAGGGAAAAAAAAAAAAAAACCTTAAATGGAGTAGTTAAACTAATGTTTCCTTCATCCTTAATGCATGAAACTAAAAAAAAGAAAAAAGTTGCCACTGAGTCAATGCCCACTCATGGTGATGCCGTGTATATCAGAGGAGAACTGTGCTCCAGAGGGCTTTCAATGGCTTTTTCAGAAGTGGATCACCAGGACTTTCTTCTGAGGTGTTCCTAAGAGGGCTCAAACTTCCAACCTTTTGGTTATCAGCTAAGAGCACTGTATATACCACCCATGGATGAAATATGTTAAACTCCATATCTAAGCAAAGCTGTGATACTCCATATTCATCAGCAACAATATATATTTCTATTGAATGTAGTTATATTTCCTTGATAATTTATTTCAATGGCTGTCGGAAATCTGTTGAGCCAATCCCCAATTTGATCTACGTAGAGTAAATGATAGGAGCTCTGGTGGCATAGTGCCTAAGGCATCTGACTGCTAACCAGAAGGCTGGCAGTTCAAACCCAGGAGCCACTCCTTGGAAGGAAGGCTGGGCAACCTACTTCCGTAGTGATACCACCTCGGAAACCCAAGGAAGGGTTGCTATGAGTTGGATCCAACTCCACAGCAGTGAGTTTTGAGAGTAAATGATTTTGTTTTTATAATAATCAGGCAATAAGGTACAAGGATGCATCTTCCAGTAATGGATTTGTTCATACACGATTTGTTTTATACTAATCAGGCAATAATGATGCATCTTCTAGTAATGTATTTGTTCATGTCTTTATGTTCAAGTGGAGTGTGTTCTTTCTGAAAAACCAAGTTCTGTATTTCCTTCAAGTAGCTTTGGTAGTGTAATGCTTAAGGCATTTGGCTGCTAACTGAAAGTTTGGGAGTTCAAACCCACCAGCTGTTCCGTAGAAGAAAGATGAGGCAGACTGCTTCTGTAAAGATTTACAGCCCTGGAAATCCAATGTGGGTCGCTATGAGTTGGAATCGACTTGATGGCAGTGAGTATGGTTTTTCAGTTATATTTCCTTCATAAGGGGCACAATACTTAAGTGCTGGGCTGCCAAAGGAAAGGTTAGGTTCAAACGCAGCCAGCCACTCCACGAGAATAAAAGTCCTAACAATCTGCTCCTGGAAAGAGTATCCATTGCTGCTGAGTCAATTCTGACTCACAGCAATCCAATATGACAGACTAGAATTACCCCTTAGGGTTTTCCAAGGCTGTAGATCTTTACAGAGGCAAACCGCTATATATTTTTTCCTGCAGAGCTGCTAGATAGGCTCAAACTGCTAACCTTTTGTTTAGCAACTGAATGTTTAACCACTGAGCCACCAGGGCTCCTCCTGGAAAGGGCACAGCCTATGAAAAGGGATTACATCCTACAGGGATGTCACATGGGATTGCTATGAGTCAAAACTGACTCAACAGCAACTAACACCGTATTTCCCTTAAGATCTGGTTCCTGTTAATATCTGCAACGAAGCTTTCTTGATTTTTGGCCCAAATACTGACCTCTGACTTCTCAAATTAAGAACTGAATTGCAGAAATGAAAGAAACTTTTATATCACCAAGTCAAATCACTTTATTTCACAGATGAAATAATTGAGACTCAGAGAAGCCAGGAAACCATCACTGGTCACAAAACAAACTGTTTACAGAGCACATTGCAACTCAGATCCCTTCACTTTCTGCCCAGTGTCTTTCAAATACACTAGTAAATAACTTGATTATCTTTATGTATCTTTGAAAATATCAGGAAAAAAATGTGTTCTCTTCAAAACCAGGCTTTTGCAGCCATTTGAGAAAGATAATTCTACTATGCTTTATGCTGTCATTTATTCCCACTGCCACCAAGTCGATTCCAACTCATAGTGACCCCCATTGGGTTTGTGAGGTGGTAAATCTTTATGGAAGTTGATTGCCAGGTCTTCCTTCTGCGGAGTCGCTGGTGGGTTTGAACTGCCAGTCTTCTGGTTGGTAGTCAAATGCCATAGGCACTGCATATTTCCATATTATAAGGAAATGTAATGCAAATATCCAATTCCTATTTCCCTTGTTAATTTCAATTTTTTCAAGTCAAAATATATCTTCAGCTTGCTTCCAGGACTAAATATGCATGTCAAGGGAAAAAAAAAAAAAAAAAAACCTTAAATGGAGTAGTTAAACTAATGTTGCAAATGAAGATTTTAATTTAAGATTTACAGCAGTTTGGGTTCAAACCAGGTTTATTTTTTGAGTGTTTTTCCACCTTATTACTACATAGGAAGAATGGGGTAAAGGAAATCATAGGATTTAATCTAAAATCATTTCTTAAATTTCTGAAGTGTGCCAGGCCTTGCATGCTTTAGTATTATTAATTAGTCAGTAATGATTCACACATGCTTTAAGCTTCTTGCTCTCAACTATTTAGATAACAAATATCACAAATGGCCAGTTTAGATTATTTCTGTTCTTTTCACATATTTATTTTTACTATTTGTCTCTTTTGCATTAATTTTCTATCAGTCAACTCTTTCTAATGGCATCTCAATGGAAGCCTGAAGTCAAAATCCAGAATGCAATCTCATTTCAGGCCCCCAGTTACATGTTACTACTTTATTGAATGTACTCCAGGACCCTTGAAAATATGATGTTCCTGTCCTTTGGAGAATAGTTATTTTATGCTCTATTTTGAGCACCATCAAAATGTGGAAAAGAAAAGTGGGTATATTTTCCCAAAGCCATTCCACTGAATGACAACATAGAGAAACAATTCAAAGATACGACTCAGATTTCATTCTTCTGACCTCAAATCCCACAGAGAAATTCATACACATATACACGCAAGCACATACACATACACACACCTCTATGAAAAAGGTGACAGTCACTGATCTGTTTTTAGCTTCTTCTCAACTCTACCTCAAGCTTTTAATCTCCATTAAGGAAACATATTTTACTGAAGTATTTTCTATACTGTTTGAAAATTCCAATTAACTATTTTTATCTGCATGAAAACTGTTCAGTGAAATTCTCATTATTACAGTCATTCCAAACATTCATTATTAAAGTAAACAAATATGAGACATTAACTAAGTAGGTAATATGTACACATGAACATTTTTAATATTCTTTTACAGCTTAAAGCAGAGAGACACTACACTACCTGCCTGGCTCTATTATTAACTGTATAATCTCGAATATGTAACTTAATATCTCTGTTCTACTTCTTTACTTAAAATCATGGGAGCTGAGAATTTGGAAATAATGACTGTTTCAGCTTTAAAAGACTAGGGCTTCAGGAAAGAAAACAAAACTATTATTTTTCTGTAATATCACTAAATGAAGGGTTAAATATATATATATTTAACTCCTCAAAAGAGGCATTTTCTAAATCACTAAAGCTCAGTAATATGAGGTAACAACAGCTCACTATCACAAATTAAGTGGCCAATTGAATCTACAAATAATCCACATTTTATTTTCATAAAGTGTTGCCTCTACTTTTAATTTTTAAATGTTGATCAAAACATTAACAAAAGAGCAAAACAGTCAAGAAAGAACAGAATAATAACAATGATACCAGTAGCTCACACTTAACTGAGCTCTCACCATCTGCCAGGAATTATTTAAAACATTTTTATAGGTTTTTTTTTTTTTTCCCCATTTGATCTTCACAACAATGTTACTATTCTGATTTAACAGTTGAGAAACACAGGCTCAGAGTAGTTGGCCAAACCTACTGCCATCAAGTTAATTCCGACTCAGAGTAGAACTGCCCCATAGGCTACCCAGGCTGTAAATCTTTATGGAATGAGACTGCCACATCTTTCTCCCACATAGCAACTGGTGGGTTTGAACCACCAGCCTTTCAATTAGCAGCCGAGCACTTAACCACTTTACCACCAGGCCAGAGTCCCACCATAAGGGGGAAAGCTGGAGTCAGACCGCAGCACAGTCAGGTGGTTAACTTTTCACTTTACAGCCTACAGCTAAGAAGTCAATTGTCGGTATGAAGAAGATGAGTTCTGCCTAACCCAAACCAGCCACATAACCCTGGAACTCATTTTCTGGATCTCCAAAATAAGAGCTGATGTTGGATCAGCAATAATATTGCACTATCTGGTGGTGTTACCCAGAAAGCCTGTACAAACATTTGCAACTGACATCTAATGAGACTGCATTTCTCTCTGGAGCATCTCTTATGTCACCTGCCCTTTGTCCTACCTAGTAAATGGATTTATAAGCAAGGAAGCAGTGCTGGTTCCCAGCTATAAGAGATTAAGAAAAATATCTCAGAAGAAATAAGAACACAGACTTATTTTTTTTCCCCCTTTCCTTGGTCCTTGCATGATACGTGTAATCAATTCCCTCCTTGTGGTCCCATCCCTATCTGTACTACCAATCAGTCTGCTCCCAATTCCAGACCAACTCCCACTCCAACTCCAGTCCACCCTATTCCATGCTTGCCTGTTGGAGGAGCAACTGTATCATGCGTTAAGGACTGGCCAATAAATGGCCCAGTGTCATTTTAAATGGCAGTTCTTATTTCTGCTGAAACCATAAAAAAGAGATCCACCAAAAAAACCTGGTTAGTGTCATCAAGGTCAGGCACTTGATCAATATGTCAAGTGTCAGACTCTGATTATTTCCTAGCTATATTCCATAAAAGTCTGTGCAATGGTAAGAAAAGCAGAAAGGGATGGGGGGGTCAGGGGGAGCAGCAGCTGACTGGCCAAGTTGCTTCACACCTGACACAGGCAGGTGATCAGTGTACCTACAGTAGACACAAAAGTAATAAATACATGGCAAAAGTGGTCAATGTCATCTTCTGAATGGAAGTGTTGTTGCTGTTGTTATGTGTAGTCAAGTTGGGTTTCCCAGGCAGTATCACTACAGAAGTAGATTGCCCAATCTTCCTTCTGAGGAGTGGCTGGTGGGTTTGAACCACAAGCCTTCTGGATAGCAGTTAAGTGCCTTAGGCACTATGCTACCAGAGCTCCTGAATGGAAGTAGTAAGGACTGTTACTTCTGTTTTCTGACAACCATTAAGTCTCATGGTCTCAAGCCTACCTGTACTACCAATCAAACAGCTCCCAATTCCAGACCAACTCCCACACCAACTCCAGTCCACCCTATTGTGTGGTTGCCTGTTGGAGGAAAAACTGTATCATGCATAAGGACTGGCCAATTTTTACCTCAATGACCTCAAAAATGCATTTTTGCAAAGTACCTGCATGGGAGGCAGCAGGTCAAATACCTTGCCCAGAACATATTCCACAGAGTATTCCATTAAGTAGGGCTTAAATTTACTTGTGTATATTCACAAGAATATAAAACTACCAAACTACCCAAAATCAACTACCAACTCTCACAAGGGATGTGGGTGTCAGTGTCATACACATGGAGTGTCAGGGTCCTGTAGCTGGTTTGTGAGCCCTCAATCACCCTTGAGAAACTCTGGTGGCGCTGTGGTAAAGGCACTGAGCTGCAAACCAAAAGGTAGGCAGTTTGAAACCACCAGCCACTACACGGGGGGAAGATGAGGAAAGTTAGAGGTCATACAAAGAAACATTCCTCTTCCGTCTTTGATGAAAATAGAATGAAAGATTCGATCTATAGCACACACTATAAATACTACATTTTGTAGAGCTTCTATATTAAGTTGTTTTAATAATACTCTAAAAATGCATAGAAAGTAAAATGCATGCAGCAGGCATGCCATATAGGAACATTCATCAGAATTCCAGATTCTGTTCCCTGTTCCATCACCAGCTAGATTTGCATAATTGTAAGCAATCATTTTACCCCTGGGGGCCTCTGTCTCCTCGTATAAAAGGGTTAAAAACCAAATGATACTTAAAATCTCTCAAACATAAAAACACATGATAACAAGATAACGATACTATCCTTGCAAATTATCTAGGAACCAGTGATTAGTGAAAACTAATGAAAAATTGCTTGTGTATTTTTCCAAAAGAAGGAAGGAAAATGGAACATTCAGGACCAATAACATCATTCAATTTTTAAATTGCCAAACCTAGATAAGAAAATCACAAGGTCAGATCTAAAACTGTAAATAAGAGAGATTGAGACAGGGTCCTTATGCCAAAGGTTAAGTTTAAATAAAAACTACTTTTGTTGTCTGACATATCTTTCCTTCACTATCTTTTTTCATAGTTCATGACAATCATACTTGCTTACGAGCTTGAGTGGTTAGCTTTAGCCAGGTTAGAGAACTCCAACTTTCACAAAGCAGGACAACATTAAAATTCTGTCTCTAAAAGAAATGTTAGCTGCCATTGAGTTGGCTCTGACTCATGGTGACCCCATATACACCAGAATGAAATGTCTCCCAGTCCTGTACCACTAAAAGAAATAAGGTCCAATTTTAAAGCACTTAGATTCTATCTCTTGGTTACAATGGTGTAAGCTACTTGGCAAACTCCTGGAGCTCTCTCCAGTTACAGAACTATAAAACTGAATTTTGATGTTTAGAGAATATTCAATGGAAAGCACAAAATAACAGTGGTTAAAATATTTCCAAGAACTTCTGTCACCAGTAAGACTCCCTTGAAAGGCTCACTGGCTCCTTTCCCTGGACACACATTCCCAATCCTCTTTCATCAATGCCATTCCCAAGCATCTTCTTCCTATCATCTTCTTTCCTTGTCTTTGCAAAAACCTTTGCTACCATACTTCACCCCTCCCCCCACCAGCCAGAATTTAAGCTTTCCACACAGAAATAGCACTGCCATCAAATGTATGAGTACCATATTTTTACACAAATATTATGTGCATTATGATATTTGTTTGTTTATTTCGGCCAACCATGTAACTCCCTCATGCATTATTTTCCCGAGCATACTATGTGTGTTAATATGTGTGGGCATGTTATTTGCAAAAAAATATGGTGACATTAATGTGTGCTAGGGCAAAGAGAATGCAAAATAGTAAAAACTCAAAAATAACAAAACTTGTGTATGAGTGCTATCTATATTCACTTTACCAATCCTGTTTCACATTTCTACCAAAGTGTAATTAAACCTATTGTTGTAAGATAATAGGAAGATGATTATGTGCATGAAAGTATACCAGCTCACTCTGGTGGGGAAGAAGAGTGCTTTGAGTCAGTGGTTTTCAAACTGTGACCACTGAATCCCAGAAATCCATAGGCCTTTTGAAGGTTTGAGCAATGGTTGCACAGAACAAAATTCCACCTTACATTTTTGTGCATGCATTTGAACATATATGCATTATCAATTAGAAATTTGTAATTCTCCACTGATCTCTTTTCTAAACTGAGTGACACATGTGTACTCCAGAAAACTACAGGCATGGCCATTACTCAGAAAATACAACACACTCAATAGATGTCAGGCTAACTACTATAGCCATTTATAAGATTCAATGATCACCTATCCTGCACCAATATTTTCTCTAGGTACTGGAGAAACAGCAGAGAACACACTATAAGTTTTTTTTCTTTTTCTTTTTCTTTTTTTTAAAAAAGCCTGTCTTTATGGAGAAATATTGTTGGTAAGTGCCATTGAGTTAATTTTTGACTCATAGTGACCCTATAGGACAGAGTAGAGGTGCCTGCACAGTGTTTTCTATGCTGTAATATTTATGGGAGAAGATTGCCAGGTCTTTCTCCCACAGAACCACGGGATGGGTTCCTATCACCAAACTTCTGGTTATTAGCCAAGCACTTAACTATTGTACCATCACTTCTCCTTTTAGGGAGGCAGCAGTCGTGATAATTTGGAAACAAAAGCAGCTGCAAAAGACATGCAGGGACCAACTGTGGAAACTCTCACACAGATTGCACAGGAGCCAATAATTATCTTTGGTGTGACAATGGTAAAATGCAGTGATTCTCCATTATGTCTGCACACTGAGATCACCTGGTGAGTTTGTAAAAAAGTACTGATGGTTGTGACCCATCAAGGGCTGTGACTTATTAGTGCAGGTTATGGCCTGAACTTTGGAATTTTAAAATCTTCTTTTACTTAAAACTTTGAATCCAGATATAAGATTTATGTTTATTTATTAACCCATTTTAAAAACATTTCTAAGGGCTTAAATTTTTCACCACAAAAAGCTGGGGAAACAATCTTGCTCACTTAATCACACTGGATAGAATATTGTCTTGACTACAGAATTCAGCATATAACAAGCAGAAAACTCTTTTCAGATGACAGAAAATATTTAAGAATTCAAGTAACTTAATTTTGACTTAATAAAGTAGCTTTACGGTAAACTCTCATTTCTATGATTATTTTTAAATGTAGAAAAATAGAAAAGTTTCAATACAAAAATCTCCCATCTTTGAGTGACTCACTGTCATTGTTATGAACATCAGTGGCCTCTGCAGGCATAGAATGCATTGGGTTTTTGTTTTTGTTTTTAATATCTATTGACCCTAAAAAGAGGAACCCTAGTGGTAGCTCTGGTAGCATAGTGCCTAAGGCACTTGACTGCTAACCAGAAGGCTGGTGGTTCAAACCCACCAGCCACTCCTCGGAAGGAAGGTTGGTCAATCTACTTCCGTAGTGATACTGCCTTGGAAACCCAAGGAGGGGTCACTATGAGTCGGGCTGACTCGATGGCACACAACAACAACAAGAGTGGTACAGTGATTAAAAAATTTGGCTGCCAACTGAAAGGTCAGCAGTTCAAATCCACCAGACACTCTGTGGGAGAAAGATGTAGCAGTTTGCTTCCATAAGGATTTACAGACTTGGAAACCCTATGGGGCAGTTCTACTCTGTCCTTATAGGATCGCTATAGGCTTTTGGTTTGCGTGACCCTAAAACATGTATTTGGAAGTACATTTTAAAATAAATCCTTAAAATATATTTGATTTGTTCTAATGTGCCTCTCTCTTCTAAAAGATGTAGCAAAAAGTTCAAATTAATTAATCATTATACAATTAGTCTATTCTAGTGCCACCTGTCATCTGGACAGTTATTATTCATAAGGGAAACTGTAGTTATTATTCATTATTTTTGTCTCATCAACTTGAATTTTTTTCCTGGCAAGAACATAAAAAGAATAGTGAGAAATATAGCTAGAAAAGCAGATTGGAGCCCTGATTACAAAGATATTCATACAAGCATGTATTCATTTGAGAAGTGTTTACTAAGAACCTGCTATGTGTCGAGTGATGTGTATACAATTATGAGCAGGTCAAACAGGATCCCAGGTTTTATAGTCATATTTTAATGTAAACATGTATGCATGACAATTAAGAGTCCTGCTTTTGGAAAGTTAATCTGATGATCAGAACAAAATCACCGCCATCGAGTTGATTCCAACTCATAGCGACCCTCTTTGGGTTTCCGAGGTAGCAAATCTTTACAGAAGTAGATTGCCCAGTCTTCCTTCCACCAGAGCTCCTTTAAGAATGAATATTAAGCACAAGTAAATTTTTAAAAAGGAGATTCTTCTATAAAATTTAAGACCGAGAGTATGGCCCTCCTGACCCAGTTGTTTTCATTGCATTTTTGTTTCTCTTCTGTACTGGATTCATTTCATGTAGCTGCTATTACCACAAACTGTGTGATTTAAAACAACAGAAATTTATTCTCTGTGGAGGCCAGGAGTCTGCAATCATCTGGACTGGAATCAGGATGTCAGGAGGGCCACACTCCCTCTGCCGCTATCAGCTTCTGGTGGCTGTCAGCACTCCTGGGCCTGTGGCCACATTACTCCAATTTCAGACTCCATCTTTACATGGCCTTCTCTGTGTTGTCAAATCTCCCTCTGCCTCATTCCTATGAGGACATCTGTGATTGCATTGAGGGCCCACCCAGATAATCCAGAATAATCTCCTTATCTCAAAATACTTAACTTAATCACATTTACAAAGACCTTTTTTCCAGACAAGGTCACATTCTTGTGTTTTGAGAAGTAGAACCTGCTATCTTTGGGAGCCACTATCAAAGTACCAGGAGATCTGGTGGTGTAGTGCCTGAGGCATTTAACTGCTAACCAGAAGGCTGGTGGTTCAAACTCACCAGCCACTCCTTGGAAGGAAAGTTGGGCAATCTACTTTCCTGTCCATACCAGTGATACCACCTGGGAAACCCAAGGAGGGGTCACTATGAGTCAGATTGGAAGGCAGTGAGTTGAGTTTAGTATCAAAGTACCACATCTCATAGAAAGCCTAAGAATGAAAGAGTAAAGGGACAATAGAAAAAAGCCAATATGACCTAACCAGAGAATTTACAGGTCTGCTCCAAACATATCTGAAAAGCATCTACTTCTGAACAGGGGACCAAACCCAAGGTTATTTAATCTTCTGCAATTTCATATGTTAATTATAAAATTTCAATTAAATGAGACTGGGCACCATACAATAAAAAGTTTTTCTCCTTGTTCTTCTTTCTCTCCTTCAGTTATGACCTGAAATTCCTCACGAAATAGCTCCTGTAAGGTTCAGTTATCCATTGCGACACTTTTTTTTTCCCCATTATATTAAGTACTATAAGAAGAGACCAACAAGAGATAGCAAGACAGTCCAATACAAGGCCAGGCCCCAGGAGTCTCTAGGATCAGAAGTGAACCTGGGTAAGACTCAATCCTGCTCTGGTGGAACACTGGATCTAGAAGCTTTTCAGTCTTTAAAATTGAAACAACATGGAATTTACTCTGGGGACATTCTAGTTGTCACTTTTCCAAAAATAAGCCTTAGATATAGATGTTAAGAAGCACCACAGCCAAAATTATATGGATAACTATAGTTATCAATATTCCAGTCAAAAACACTTAGAAATCATAATGCCTTTTGTACTTCAGCAATTACAATGGGGGAAGCTAAGTTTCATCTTTGATTTTCTGGCCAAATAGTTTTCATAGAACCAAATTTGGACCACCTGATCTGCCTCATGCTCTAGCTGCTTGAATCTGAAATACTGCAGCCATCCTGGAATCCATTAAGCAAGTGACTCTTTGCTAAAAGTTTTACTCAGAAGTTTTTGTTGTTGTTAATACTTAAGGGTGTTCTCCAAAAAAAAAAAAAAAAAAACTTCTGGATGTAAAAAACTCAATATGAATCAACAATTATCTGTACGTAGTCTCATCTGTCTTCTTCCCATTCCAGATCTGAACTAGTGTATGATTTAATAGATAGATAGACACTGAGCAAAAATAAGAATACCAATTCGCATGCCATGATGCCATTACAAATAAGTTTCCATTTTATTTTGGCTATTAACATTTTTTGCTTTTATAAACAGAATGAAATCATCCATTTAATTGTTGCACTGACTTCAAACATAGCAACATGAAGGCAAAGGAAAAGTGAATAACAAACTAAAATCCATGGGACATCAGTCAAAGACTGTCCAATGTAGGCCAAACATTGTGGGACAGGCCAGAGACTTAAAACATTGAAGTCCACCTTCTGGTTTTTAAAGAGTCTTGGGAGAAAGTTCACAAGTTAGACCATCCATTATCTCTTCTTCCTCATTTACTGGCTTGCCTTCAGGTAGCAGATGTTCCAGGCAGTTTCATAAAAAGTCTATTGTTTCCTTTGTACTGTCTCACCATGCAATAGCCTTCCACTACAGTAAAAAGCCCATATTCTCTTTACAGCTCATTTTAATGTATTAAATTTATAATGTAAAAAGTGTGCCAAGAGAGCACACTGTAATTACAGAATCATAGAATTTTAAAAGCAAAAGGGACACTGGAGATATAGTGTGAAGGTAGACATTGCATCAATCCTTATCATATTTTCTCCCTCCTGCCCCTCAATTTTGTCTAAATCAAGGGAAAACAATATCGGTGTATGTCTAAGTATGATGACATCCCAGGGTCCCAGAAGAGATAACTCCAGCTTTTGGAATATGAAACTTCTCTTTGCCGTGCCAGAATCCTGACATGACGTTGAAACACACTTGCCTCATTTCCATGTGGCCTCGGGCTAGCTTCCCTTTCTGGCTCAAACCCCAAAGCAAAACAAGAGGTCTTTGAGCCAAGTAGCAGTATAGATCCAAAAGGGATTAAATCATGGGGGCCATCAACCAAGGTTGCAAAGGTAATCTCATGGACAACCAGATGCCATAATCAGTGAGTAGCTGATGAAATACGGACTTTCTATAATGGTGCTACAACCAAATTTTAAGTTCTATCTGGTTTAAAAAAAAAAAAAAAACCTACAACTCTGGTGAGGAGAGGCAACTCAGGCCCACCCAGAGTAGCAGGCCAGAAGAGCAGGAGAAAGGGGATAAAAGCCAGGAACCTGGACAGAAGAGCAGTTAGCCCCAGGGTTACAGGTGAGGAGAGACAACTCAGGGACGCCCAAAGTAGCAAGCGGGAAGAACAGGAGAAAGGGGATTAAAAGCCAGGAAGCCAGAGAGAAGAGCAACCAGCCGAAGGGTTTAGGTGAGGAGAGGAAAC
>NW_006921769.1:989828-994148 GCF_000298275.1 Orycteropus afer afer
TTGAACCACCAGCCTTCTGGTTAGCAGTTAAGTGCCTTAGGCATGATGCTACCAGAGCTCCTTGGATACAGGTAGCTGGGAACAAATAAGAAACTGAACAACAAAACATAAGAATTTGGTTTATTGAAAAAATGCTATACATAATGCATTTTTATCAAAGAAAAACATGCTCATGATAATGCATTCTTATCAGTGGATAATATCATGAGCTCCTAATAACTGTTCAGATGAGCTCTGATAATGTAGTGCCTAAGGCACTTGACTGCCAACCAGAAGGCTGGTGATTTAAACACACCAGCCACTCCTCAGAAGGAAGGTTGGGCAATCTACTTCCCTAGAAATACCACTTCGGAAACCCAAGGAGGGGTTGCTATGAGTGGGACCCGACTCTATGGCACATAACAACAACAATAGCTGTTCTAGTTCCTTCTCTCTCCCTCATTTTTCTCTGTTCCTTTTTTATTTGCCTTAGTTATTCCCAGGCTTATATATTTTAGGTTTTGTTGTTGTTGTTTTGAATTTGGGGTAGAGGGAATCAATACATGATTGCAAATGAGGGCATTTTTTTTTTTAATATGAAAAACTGTATCTACTTGTATTAGCCTCATTCCATTAAAGACACTTGATGACATAAAACAATATGTCCCAGAAACGTATTCACATTCAAGTATAAACAACCAATGTTGTTCCTGTTGTTATTTGACATCGAGTTGGCAACTCATAGCGACCCCTCCTTGGGTTTCCGAGGCAGTATCACTACGGAAGTAGGAATGCCCAACTTTCCTTCCGAGTAGTGGCTGGTGGGTTTGAACCGCCAGCCTTCCTGGTTAGCAGTCAAGTGCCTTAGGCACTATGCTACCAGAGCTCCCTGTTCCTTTTATATTTTGATAGAAGTGTTAATTATAGAACAAGAGGAGTACTGAACAACAAACAGGAGAGAGAGAGAGAAATAATGAAAGAGATGGCCAAGGCTTTACTAATTTCATAATTTTCACCAGGGCCAGCTCAATTTACCTGTAACAATGAAATAACAAAGGACCAAGGTGTCTCTTTGTCACGCATGGAATGGATAAGGTGAATGGAGACACCATTAAGATTCTTAAAATGATTCAGGATTAACTGAAAGCAGGGTAGACGTGTTACCATGGAGAAAATTATTTTTTAAGTGTGGATTGAAAAGAGAAGAGGCTAGAGGCCAAAAAATACACAAGGACAGCATGAGATGATTGAAGTGAAGATTAAGGCTGTGGCAGGTGAAAAGTAAAGGACAGATCTCAGAAATTTTAAGGAGAAAAAAATAACAGTGCTCCATATCAGCCTTCTTGAACAGTCCTGAGAAGAGAGATGTTAGCAATGACTCAGATGTCATGAGTGGAGAGCCAGCAGGCCAACAGCAAGACAGCCCGTGACACGGAGGAAGTGGAAGAGGAAATGATGCATGAGATAGCTAAGAAACAGTATAAATAGTTACATATTTGTGGTTTCTCCTGCAAAATGCATGCATGAAACATTCTAGACCTTGGTTAAAATTTAACTGCAAGGATAATAACACATTAACTACACGAACTGTTGCTTTAAGATACCATGTCTAGGAATGTATAAGGAGAAAAGAAAATACTAAAGTAACTAAAACTTAATACTGGCTAGTTCTGGAGCAGTATTGTAAGTGACAATTATTTTCTTCTTTGCACTTTTTTTTTTTTTCCAGATTTTCTCTGAGTACTTATCTTGTCATAACTGTTTAAAATTCGTAACTGGATATTAACATCAAAATACTGTGTGTGAGTTTCCTAGTTGCATGGACACACACAAAATGCGTTCATCTGCTGTGCAAATTAAAGAGCCTCTAACACACTGAGGGTACCCCAAAACTTCACTAATATGTCCATAGAAGCTAATGTAGATGACCATCATCTGCAATCTGGTATACAGATCGACGGTAATTCAGCCAAAGTTTATTATGAAGACCAAGAAATTTTAGCCCAATAAATAAATTATTTAACCTAAAGCCTGACAATGCCAAAGGTCAATACAATTGACTTTTTCACTAAGATCTGTGAAAAGCCCTCCATAATAATAGGAGATATCAGCACTAAGATTTTCTAATTTAAATAGGGTAATTCATGGTCACAAAAAATGGAAAGGGTACTTCCAAAGTAATAGACTCCAGTACCAAAGGTCACTGAAATAGAGAACAGTCAAAAAGCAGTTATAACTTCTCCTCCAGAGTCAGGCTGTGTGGACACTGGACACAGTGTCATAATTAAGAGGACAGATTCTGAAACCAGATGGTCAGGTGTGTAACCTAGTTCTCTCACTTTCCTAGTGTGTCATCTTGAGCAAATTACTTAACTTCTATGCCCCAGTATCCCCAAGGGTAAAATAGAGGTATTAATTACGCCTACTCTGTAAGACTATTGTGAAATATATATGAATCAAAATATGTAGAGCACATAGAACAGTGGCAGGCGGACAGAGGTGCTACGTAAGGGAAAATTAACCAGTACCTGCTGCCATCAAGTCTGAGGGTATATTGACAGCCATGGACTGAAATTTCACCCCCTAGAGTTCAGAAAGTGCTTTCTGCCTTTCCAAACCATAAACCCCCTTTCTTCTCCTAAGACACCTTGTAGGACTTGCCAGGACATCCAAAGCCCACCAAAGAAGGCTTGGCCTAAGGGTTGTCTAATTCTCTTCTCTGAGCATAGGAAGGAAATAGGCCAGCATGTTTGTTCTAGGAAGGCAGTCTTCATTACAGAAAACTTCATCATAGAAACTATTCATTTCTTCCTCTAACCATCTTCACCCATGTTGACCATCTCCCTATCTCCTCATCATATTTTGTCTATCTACTCAGGACTCATCTACAGACTTACTGCCAACAGAGGAGGAGGAAAATGTCTCAGATGGCATAAGAAGTTTGCATGGACCAAGATTTTTCTAGTGATTCGCAATGTGCCTATGTATTTTACATGGTTTAACTCTTTTAATCCTCACAACACTACTGAAGTAGAGAGTTAAGTAACTTGCCTAAGCCCACATAACTACCAGATGCAAGATCCAAGATATAAAGCAACACAGCCTCACAATCTAGGGCTTCCTGTTAACACCACAGGTAGGTCCAAGGGTAAATGGATTATTACAAGGGTAGATGGGTTATTCTGAAAATTGGACCCGTCACAAGCAGACATTGATGGAAAAAAAATCCCAAATGTTTAGTCCATTATTGTAAAAGTCAAGGAAAGGTTTATCTATGGAAGGAAATTTTCTTTGTTGGTTACCAGGGGTGGGAGGGGAGAGGAGGGAACACTGTTCGATAGGTAGAGGTAAGTATTGATTTGGATGAAGAGAAGGGCAATGTACTAAATGTGAGTGATCAACATGGTAGTGTTGAGGAAGAGGAAGACATAGAGAGGTACATGGGAGGTACAGACAACAAAGATGAATCCTTTTGCACATACAGTACTGCGTTATCAGTGAAGGCAAACATGGGTATATGGGTGGACAGATGGGTGGACAGGCTGAACTATTAAGTATGTCTATGCAGCAGGGAATGTACCCAAGACCATGTATAGGGTTGGCAGACAATGGTTCTACAAGTGTATCTGTATGTTTTGTAAGAATTCCCAGGGTTACAGTAGAGCTGACAAGGTTGTAGCCACTTCTTGGTCACACCCAGATACCCAGAGGGAGCAAGTAGTTGAACCTGAAGGCTCGGGACCATAGTCTCAGGGGACATCAAGCTCAATTGGCATAACATACTACACAAAACATTGTTCCACCTTCTACTTTAGTGAGTAGTGACTGGAATCTTAAAAGCTTGCAAGCAGCCACCTAGATGCAACGATGGGTCTCTCCTCATCCAGAGCAAAGAAGAATGAAGAAAACCAAAGATTCATGGTAACAATTAGTCCTTGCAACTGGTATACCATGCGATTCTCAGCCTATAGGACTATGAGACCAGAAGAACTAGATGGTGCCCAGCTACCACTGTCAACCACACACAGGGGGATCTGTGTAGGAGATCCTGGACAGAGAGGGAGAACAATGTGGAACCAAACTCAAAATCATTTGCAAAAAAAAAAGGGGGGGGCCAGGTTTGCTGGTCTGATAGAGCCTGGTGGAACCACTGAGACTATGGTCCCTAGCTCCCCTTCAGGTCTGGAATTTAACCCACACCTGTGGCTTCCAGCCAAACAAAAGACAGGCATACAAGCTGAACATGTACTTGAGGTAGATACACTCCTTGGAGAGAACAATCATGGGAGAAAGAAGGGCTGTTTATGCACAGGGAGACAGCTCAGGGGGCAGGAGTTCATG
>NW_006921769.1:994291-1004121 GCF_000298275.1 Orycteropus afer afer
AAAAAAAATTTTTTTAAATCCCAAATGTTTATTTAAAATTGGCCTCAATCTCCCCTTACAGCCACATTTTCCTTCTCCCTCAATTGTCCTGTCCTCTAGCCAAATTATAATCTTCATAGTATGTTAATCCTCCACCAAATCTCCCCCTCATCATAAAGCTTTCTTTCTCTCAACTCAAAGTCTTCCCAATCACTCGAGCATGATGAAATTGAAATGTCCTCCAGTCCTCTTAGTCAACATAAAATGTCCTTCCTCTGAAAATACCCATAGCAGGTTTTTTATTTTGTTTTGTTTTGTTTTGGGGGGAGAGGGTGGTTTATACCCCCTATAATTACAACTGTAACTTCCAGTCCTACATCATGGATATGTGACATAGATCACCATACTTTGCAGAAATTTGAAATCTCTCTAGAGGAGCTTCTGTCTGTATAAAACCCACTAAAAAATCCACTACCATGAAGTCAGTCTCGACTCATAGCGACACCTCCTTGCATTTCTGAGGCAGTATCTCTACAGAAGTAGATTGCCCAACCTTCCTTCCGAGGAGTGGCTTATGGATTTGAACCACCAGTCTTCTGGTTAGCAGTCAAGTGCCTCGGGCACTATGCCAATGTATCTAGGACAGGACAGTACATAAAGTACCTGTTCAACAAATTCCTAAGAGTTACCATATCATGGCTTTTGTGAAAGATTCCTCATCACTGACAGCTGCTACACTAGGTAATGAGAAGCAAGTATGGTTGCTGCCAATTACAATGATTTTATGTTTTTTAGAGAATCAGACTAATTCTAAGTGCATTGCATCTAAATGATTATCTAATATAAAATCTGCAGTTACTTTCTAACCCATCAGCCACTCCACAGGAGAAAGATGTGGCAGTGAGCTTCTGTGAAGATTTCAGCCTTGGAAACCTTATGAGGTAGTTCTGTTCTACCCTATGGGTGGCTAGGAGTTGGAATCAACTCGAAAGCAATGGCTTTAGTTTTTGTTTTCTCTTTTTTAATTTTCTTTCTGTTCTCTTTAAGATCTCCGTATCACAGAGCCAAGGACTCCTTTAAGATCCAAAAATGTATGTATTGTCACTCTTCTTTGTCTGGAATTTATTGAACAAACAGAACAAAGAGCTCTAATCTGAAATTTCTAGAGGAGCATATGGGTGCTACCTTGTGATTACTCCCCAGCCCGGTCTCTGAGACCTCATCAAAAGCTTGGGAACAAATTTATCAGTCTCTATCATGAAACACAAGGAGCAATTTGAAAGCTGAGAAGCAATTATTCCCTTATCAAATGAAGATGGGAGCTTCCCCTATGAAGGAAAAATATGCACGTATTTATTTATTTACTTGGTTGTGGTTTTGTTTGTTTTGTTTTTGTTTTTCAAAACTTCACCAGAGCACTTCAAGCCAGGATGTTGCTGTGGTTCGGTGCCATTAAGTCACTTCACCTCTGACTCATAGTGACCTTATGTACAACAGAAGGAGACACCGCCTGGTCCTGTGCCATCCTCACAATCTTTGCTACACTTGAGCCCATCGTTGTAGCTGCTGTGTCAGTCCATCTCATTGAGGGTCTTTCCCTTCTTCCCTGACCCGCTACAAGCATGATGTCCTTCTCCAGGGAATGGTCCCTTCTGATAAGATGACCAAAGTGAGAGAGACAAAGTCAGGCCATTCTCACTTCCAATGCAGAGCACTCTGGCTGCACTTCTTCTAAGACAAACTTGTTCTTTTTCCTGGCAGTCCATGATATGTTCAATATTCTTTGCCAACAGCTCAATTCAAATGCATCAATTCTTTTGCAGTCTTCCTTATTCACTGTCCATCTTTCACATAAGACTACTGAACATACCATGGCTTGGGTCAGGCACACCTTAGTCTTCAAAATGACATCTTCCTTTTTAACACTTTTGCAGCAGATTTTCCCAGCACGATATATACATCGTTCAAGAATCTTTCAAGGATACGGACCTAATAATTAACTTACATATCGCTCTGGTTACCTAGTGCCTCTCTGACAATAAATATACCACAAATGGGATGGCCTTCACAAATAGGAGTTTATTCTCTCAATTCGGAGGCATTAAGTCCGAGTTCAAAGTCCCAGGCTCCAGGGTCTGGCTGGGTAAAAGCCCCTCGACCTTGGGTTTCAGCTCTGCCTCTTGCTCCCAGCCCACTGAACCTAGAAGTATCTCTTCACTTGGACAGCTACTGGCTGCTGATGCTAACAAGCCCAAGGTCAACAAATGAAATGGCACAGTCCTGATGTTACCAAACCACATGGCAGGCCATTAATTTAAGTCCATTGTAAGTCTCAAGGTCGGCAGAACATGGCAGGCTGCTGAACAATGACACAGCTACATGCAGGGTTCAAGTGTGCCATAAGCTAGAGATCATTCCCAAAGCTACTTCTTATATACTAGAAGCAGACTACACACCCAAAGCAGCTACTCAGCTACTCCAATAGATTCCACCCTGGAGTTAATTACCAATCTCACCATGGGGAAACAACTATATTCATCTGCCCAGCCACTCAACCAGGCCACGCTGACATACAAATGTAACCACCACACATATTATGGTGCTGCATTAAGATACCCTTTTTCCATAGATTCAGATATCACTGAAAGTACGAATGCACGATGCATACATGTGGACACTCTTCTGATAGAGGCAAGTTTGCTCACCTCTAATTCACCACTCGGAAAAATGCACTTTTACATTTACATTTCATAGGGACCTTGGAAAACGGCATCAATAGAAAATAACTATTTCTATACCTCCACTATCCTGGCATCATGGCCTTCAAATTCCCGTTCTCAACTCAAAAACTACAGATGTTTGCCTTCTAAAGTCAACTTGTCATTTAATTTCAAAAGGAGGCCAATTAATTTCTATTTTACAATAGTTACATAAATTTAAAGCATGAGTCTAATGTTAATAGAAGATAAAAGGACTTTGGCTAAACAGTCCCTTTATAATATTTTATTCATCACAAAAGTAATATAAACTCTCTCTCCATGTAAACCTGTATGTGCATGTGTGTGTGAAATGATTTTAATGGGTATTATAAGTAAAAATGCACCAAATTATTTATTAATCATATACTGATATCTTCACATATGTGTACTACCTCAAGTAATACATGCCATGAAAATGAAAAAAACCACTGCTAAACTAAATATATGCCCAGCAGATATATTCTTAAAAATTCTATACTTAAATACTTAAATATCTGCTGTATAGAAAAAAGTCCAAACCATTGGCATCTAATTGATTCTAATTCATAGCTGCCCTATAGAATCAGCTATATTTTAGGCAAAAAAAAAAAAAAAAAACTAAACTCAGTGCTGTCCAGTCAGCTCCAGCTCATAGCTCCCCCTCCTTGGGTTTCCGAGGCAGTATCTGTGTGGAAGTAGATGGCCCAATCTTCCTTTCAAGGGTTCAAACCCACCAGCCTTCTGGTTAGCAGCCAAATGCCTTATTTTACCCTAATTTCAAGTCATTTACCATTATGTACAAATTCCCCAAAATGCAAAATGATGCATGTTTCAAATACAATAAAACACAATGATTCAGATACTAAAACAAAAACAAAAAACCTCACTGCCACTGAGTCGTTGCCCACTCATAGTGGCCCTCACTGGGTTTCCAAAGCTGTACATCTTTACAGAAGTAGATCACCCAGTCTTGAACCTCTGACCTTCTGGTTAGCAGTCAAGTGCCTTATCCACTAGTCCACCAGACCTCCTAAATTTTTTACATTACTCACAACTACAATTTAAAAATCTCTAGTTAAGTTTCATTGTCAACAAATAATATGTTTCTTATTTACTTTCTATCCAAAATGTAATGCAAATAATATATTAAAATGATGTAAATATCTTTGAAAATATTCATGCATAAAATAGAGATGAAGCTACATATCAATTATACAGATTACGTAGATTCATAGTATTTAATATTCCTCTCCAAAAAAACAAGAAAAACATTTCATATTGTGATTTCATAACCTTAACAACACATGTCAAAACGTAGAAGATTCATGAGGGACCAAATACATTTCATATGGTTTTACAGTATTAGGAAGTTTTCTGAAAATCTCTGAAACTGAAAATTCACTGCAATGCTTACATCATTTATTTAATACAAACTGCTTTTGGGTTATTTTTTAAAGGAGATAGTAGCATACAAAAACACAATGCACCAACTCCTTTACATCTTGGTATTTGCATATTGGGCTTAGTTTAAAACTGTTCCTTTGATGAGTAATATAAGGCATGTTATATTATTACACAAAATCCTCACAATATAGCAGATTAATCAACAATTAATTTACTCAACTAATGAAAATGAGAGGGTAAAGAGGCAGTGAGTATGCAAAGGGAGGGGAGGGAATGAATGGATCAGACATGGTCACCTTCAATATGACTGCACTAAAACTTTCCCTAACCCCAATCCTTGATAAAAGGCTACATAGACTTTGGCCCAGGCTCTTATCATCCTGGGGCTCTTAGAGCCTTGGGGAAACTCTACTTTAACCACAGGGAGATAGAGATTGGGGGTAGGGAGACACTGAATCAGGCAGATCCTTTGTTTTGGTCATGTCTATAGAAAGATCCAGTTCAGCCTAAAATGAATTTTGTGCACTTGAATATTTCACTCAATATACTCAGAATTTTTCTATGAACTAATAATTAGTTCCCCCCACCACCACCACCAAGTGGTAAAATGTATTGTTTCAATCATTTCTTCAAGATGCTTGGATAATTGGGAACTCAGATGAAAATCTGAAGAGTGCTCTCTGGCCAAGGCTTCACAGAATACAATTTTATGAGATTTTTTTTTTTTTTTTCAAAACTTTCAATTGAAAAAGAAAAGATGTTATATCTGTTACAGGTGAATCCCTGGCCACAACTCAGGAAGCAGAACTGAGAGGTGGGAACCACCCTATAATGACAACAAATAGTCTCTGCCTAAGACCCCGGCCACATCATTGTAGAAATGCTTTCCCACACATAGCCCGTGTTCAGGTTGCCAAAAGGCTGCCAATGGGTTATATCCATTGTCCACCGCAGCCACGAAGTCTAGTCACTGCTCTGCCCACTCGCCCAATGCTCTCACTCCTCCTGATCAGCCCGCACTGACTCCTCTAGTCCTTGGCAGATCCTGCTGGCCACTTCCATTGCCATGTGTGCCTCAAGGGCAGCCTTCCCTATGGCTACCTGGGCCTTCCACAGGCTATCTCAGTGTTGACATGGCCAACACCTCTGTAAAGCAACAGTAGCAATGGTCCTTTCCTGCCCTAATTTCTCCCTCTCCAGGCCCCTGCCCATTATTTTGCATTTGGCCCCAAAACCCAAGAGGCCACCTTTTCCCTGGACTGGGACCTCTGGGCTGAAGATAAGGGCTGCACAGCCTGAATTTTTTTTTTTTTTTTTTTTTTCCTATTTTGCTTTCAGCCTGTGATGTGTTCTATTCTTACAAAATACACACTTCCTTCCTTCTCTCCAAAGACATAGGTTATGCCCTTAAGTTGAGCAGGTTCCTTTCTCAAGACTAATCCATCGACTTTGTTCCCTGGAAGTTCAAGGTCCTATTTTCCTTCATTCTCCCTATGCTTCTTGTACTGGTTCTGCAGACCTGGCAGTCTCAGGTGAGCCCTCAATGCCAACCATTTGCCCATGGTTGGAATAAGGCTATACTGTAAAGGAGCCTTAAAAGGCACAGAATTTGGGGGACAAATACAAAAGCATGCAGACAGAGCACAAAGGACTCTCCTGGGTAAAGGCAATCCAGGGATGGCATCCTAGGAAAACAGAAATGGTTTGAGTGGACATCAAATTCTATTTTTGCTAAGGTTAGCAATTTGTGGTGGCAGGACATTTATGGGAACATGTCATGCAGGGACACCTTGGCTTGGAAATCAACTATTTATAAAACAGGCCTACGTTTGGGACTACAAGTAAGGCAATCCTCATACCTCTGACTTTCTGACAAGTTTCAAATTATTTTGCCTAAAAATGGGGAAGCTCCTGAAAGAGAGGTAGTGAGTTAATCTCTTGGTTAATATTTATAAACCAAGAAAATCCAAATGTTATGAAAAATATCCATGGCTAAGAAATAGTTACAAATATGTGCTTACTCATTGAGCCTTCTTAATTATTTTCAAAATTTAATCAAAAGAGCTTTGAAATAGCCAATATGTCATTTTCTTTTGAGACCTTTGGTTCTGTGGTAGGCCAGGATTCTAAGGCCCTTGTGGGGCCCTAAAGTGTTTGGATGACTTTACTGAGTGTAATAGCTGTTCATTAGTAACAGTGAAAATTCCTCAATGTTCCACAGCCCAAGAGAACTGCTAGGATTTCAGTGGAAAGTTATCACCATGCAGAAAGTGTACTGAAACAATCTAGATGGTAGGGGAAGCCTTGAAAACAATGGAGGTTCACAGTCATCTTACTGTCCTATTTCTAAGTCTAAGGAAAATCTGGTTAGTCAGCCTTTTTAGAGAAACACAACCATTTAATGTCAGTGAAAGCGGCTGTGGTAGTTCAGCGGTCGAATTCTCACCTTCCGTGTGGGAGACTCAGGTTTGCTTCCCAGCTGACGTACTTCAGCGCCACGACCGCTTATCGGTCAGCCAAGGCCTCTATGTTACTGTGAGGCTGAACAGGTTTCCAGTGGAACCTCCAAACTAAGACAGACTAGGAAGAATGCCCTGACAGTCTCCTTCCAAAAATCCGCCAGGAACGCCTCTGAGGATCACAATGGTCCAATCCCATTATGTACGGGGTCGCCATGACTCAGAAGCCAACCAAACATCAGCTAACAGCACAATGTAAGTAATGATACTGGTGGTGGTGGTGGTGGTGTTGTGAAGGCATATTTTGTTGCTGGTTCCAAGACAATTTCAGTGCATTTAAAGACACTTGCCAGCTTGCAAATGCTTACTGATAAAGAGAGGAGAGAGGCCCCAGTCTGGAGCTTTCCCTTCTGCTTTATCTACACACTATTACTTCCCCACACGCTACTGTGACCCCCAACATAGTCACAGCACATCCACATGCTGCTGCTTCAGAAGCCTCAATTCACAGTCTGCCACAGAACACGTCCTCCCATGAGCTGAAGCCCCACCGTCATTCAGAGATACATGATTTTTGGTAACTGCACTCACTCAGTGCCTTTCTGTATAATGAAAATGACCAGCATTCCAATCAGAGTTCATCTACACAGAAGCTATGTGACCTGGGACCAGTTTTTTCATGCACATCAGTTTTCTTTGAAGACAAGCATAACCATTTTCACCTTATAAAGATGAAGCAAAATTCCATTTTAAAGTGCAAAGAATGTAGCCAGTGCTCAAGAATTATTGGCCATTTTCCCGTTCTCTGCTGCAATTTGTCAAAGTTACATGAAGAACTGACCACAAAATATAGGGAGACACCTCGATGCTACATCAAACTCTTTAGTTAATGGCAGAACTTAGTAAAATTCTTTTCTACTTCACTGTAAAAAATGGTGTCTTGGAACCTGCAAGTAGTTATAGTGATTTCTCCAAGTGTCTGTTTTCTACCAATGAATTGTTTAAGTCCTAGGAGAATATTGAAACCTTCTCTGAATATCAAAGAGAGCAGAACTTTTATTATAAAAACAAATATAAGTAACTAGACAATTAAACATTCTATTGTGATTTAACTTGCTATGTATATACTACTGGAAATCACATTCCCAATTTACAACAATTCGAAACAAAATAATTTCTATGAATGGCATATATAGTGAAGACTCTGAAAAAAAGACACTGCCCAGGTCCAGATCCCCACCCAGGCATTTACTACCCATGTGACCTCACACAAGTTGCTATACCTCTCTGTGCTTCTGCTTCTTCGTCAATAAAACTGGAATAATACCACCTACTTGATTGGGTTATTGTGAGGAGTCAGTTAACAGAGCTCAAGGCAATGGCAACAGTCCTGACCTGAAAATCAGTGTTCTGCAAGAAAATAATAACTGATTGTGCCATTATTTTAAATGGAAAAAACAATATATAACAGTCTGCCCCAAACTCCCAACCAGCTTTCTAGAACACAGCACATAGTAAAAGTCAAAAACAATTCATATACTATCATTTAAAATACAAAATGCTTAAAGTACTGCTGGCTGACAAATACTTAACGTGGCTAAGGTACTTGCTTCTAGGTAGTGACATGGCGTATATTCTCTCAGCTGATGCTTGGTATGTTTTCCAAAGTGTCTACATCATATTAAAAATGTAAGTTGGCAAATGCTTTATTTTACGTATTTTTTTGAACATAATAAAAAATATAGCTTGAGATATTTATGTTTAATTTATAAATGTGTTTAAAATGTGCTAAATTTTTTTGAGAACATAAGTATAAACCTTCTCTATAAAAGCATAACCCACAAAATGTTGTACTGAGAGAATTGTGTATTATGAAGCTTAAGTATTAAAAGTCCAGAGATATTTTTACTAAAAAGACATTCATCAAAGAAAGATTCAACAAGGTATGCCTATATCTGTAACATGCTTGCAATGGTGCCTGCTGTACAGGAAGAAGAAGGCATTTGAAATCGACAACAGCAACTAGTATTACTGCTCCTACTAGCATTACCCTACTATTACTGTTCTACTGAAAAAAAGAAGACGTTCAGCGACATGGATTGACACAAGGGCTGCAAAAATGGGCTCAAACATAGCAACGACTGTGAGGGTGGCACATGACCAGGCAGTGGTTGGTTCCATTGTACACAAGGTCTCCATGACTCAGAACCAACTCAGTGGCATCTGACAACAACTCCTCTACTACTGCTACAAAAGAGCCCAGAAGGTCTTACTGGTTTAAAAGTATGTGATTTTTAACATTTTTCCACATATGAAGACACAGCAATATTTTGGGATTTCACAAACTGTATCACCTGGAACATCAGTAATAAGTTATTCTACAGAAAATAAGGATTACAGAGCCAAACGTTAGCGGTTCAAACCCACCAGCCACTCTAGACTGGGCATTCTACTTCTGTAAAGATTTATCACCTTGGAAACCCAAAGGGGGTTGCTGTGAGTCAGAATCGACTCCATGGCAGTGAGTTCGGTTTTTGTTTGTTTGTTTGTTTGTTTGTTTTGACTTGCTACAAAATCTCTCCATCTGTCTTTTAGGAATTCATAACACACACTATAAGATAGTATATGCTACAAAAAGCCCTAAAGTACACTTTGTTTACCCCAAAATATGGGACCACAGACCTTTATTATGAAACATCTATTAACAGTGCTTCACACATAATTTGGGAACCAGGAATCTAACATGTAGGATTACTTACTGAAGAAATTTTCCTTTAAGCAGATTAACAAAGTATTAGTTTCTCCTGAGACATGTAAAAACAGTTATTAGAATGGCCTTGCATTATTAGGGACCCTAACCCAGACTTTGCCTTCAAATTTGAGGCTTTAAACAAGCTCAAAGGATTAATGCCTCTCCTGAAAAACGGACATGACATTATTTCTTATCTATAGCATATGGGATAAGAAAATTTATTTCTCTAAATGTCACCAAATTCTTAGGAATTAAGTAATCTGACAAATCACTACCAGAATTTCTAGAGACAAATAATTTATTTAAATTTATCCATTAGTTTCCCATAAAAATACTGTCATAAACTGAAAATGCAAAGTATTTTCAAAGAAAAATAAACATAGTCTTACCTTAAAGTACTGCAGTGTAGTAAATTACTTAGTGTGGCTTTTCTACCCATAAGTCTTTGTAAACTCTAAGGTGGGAATTGCTATTAGCTACGGAGGAGATCCTGATTTT
>NW_006921769.1:1011081-1083940 GCF_000298275.1 Orycteropus afer afer
TGGGTGCCTTGGGAGGAACGGTTGGTGAAAGGGCTGGAGGGAGGCAGCATGTCTGGCCTTGCAGTAATAGGCCTTGGGTTACTGCTGGTAATCCTGCCTTCCCCTTGTAGGGTTAGAGGAGGTCAGAACATGTGGCCTCCTTGTGGTTTTTGCAAGTACTAGTCAAAAAATAATTTCCCTTACTTATTTAAAGGAAAAACACTTTTCACCCAGAGTTCAGAGAACTTCCCAGTCACTTATCTTCCTCCTTTTTTGAGGGAAGTGTGGCAAGGAGCAAATACCATCTGGTAATAGGTACTATAAAGCAAACATTTCTAAGTAAGACAGAAAGGAAATCTTACAGTGAGGGTATTTGGGTATGTAAAGGCTCAATGATAACAATTACTGGATGACTGCTAAAGCTAACTATTGTACTGGGAGTAGCAAAACCAAGTAATTCAAATACTGGCTATTAATTTTTATATAGCCTCTGGGATCTTTTCCATATGTATTATGTAGTCTGAAAATATTATGTACTCTAAAATACTACATCTGTATTCAGTAGTCCCTTAGAGTAAATATTACTGGATGCAAAGAAATAAGGGCCTTTATCAACATTGCTGCCATCAAATGGAGGGAACTGCTTAATTTATTACTGTAGTTTTTGCATATAACGCTCTTATGTAAATAACATGCACGTGCATATAATGTGCATAGGAAACCAATGCACAAGGGGGTTGTACATTTGCAATAACCATATACCATTGCGTTATTTGTGTAAAAATACAGTGTATCATGCAGAATGGCTAGCTAGGTAACATCTTATAGGAACCCAAAGACTCTTTAGAATAAAGACTTGGTGATCAGGTCTTTCATTTCTGAAAAATGAGTCATTGTTAGACTCTGCCATATTCTCTACAAGGAGTAACTAATTTTTCATTACTCTACTCTTCCCAACTTCAAATTGACACCTATCTCTAAAATTTTAAAAAATATTTTGTTAGAATCAAGCATAATTTTTTGATGAGAATAACAACAACAAAAAAAAAACAAATCCACCGCCCTCTAGTCCATTCCGACTCACGGCAATCCCCATTGGGCTTCCAAGGCTGTAAATCTTTATGGAAGAAGCTGACTCATCCTTCTTCCACAGAGCAGCTGGCGGGTTTGAACCATCAACCTTCTGACTAGCAGCCAAAATGCCCTAACCACTATACCACCAGACCTGCTTGAGAAGAATAAAGCCTCTATCATACGCTGTCCTCCAAAGGATCAAAACCCAGTCCATCCAAAACAGCACTTATCAATCTTTTACATATAATTGAGTTCCTACTATGTGCAGAGCACTGAATCCATCTTAGTGCTTTGGATAAATGAAAAATTAACACTAGGCTTCTGCTTAAAGCATTTATATTCTCAACAAGTAGAAAAACTGTCTCAATATAAACTTACCTACCAAAGCAATGTTCTGGGACAAAAGCACCGCATATGCATATGTTGACCCAGAATTGCAAAATCAAGCTCTAGGGAACAGAAGTTTCTATATAAAATGGTAGTCAATAAGACAAAGAAAGGCAGGTAGTACCAGATACAGAGACATGGGTATTATAACTTTGGTAGCTTGTCACCAAAGATGGCCACCCTCAACACTTTCCAATACGGTCACCTCTTAATAGAACAGGCAGAGTGATGCAGCGTGACGTCTGAGGCTAGCTCAAAAGAAGCCTTGAAGCTTATACCTAGATTTCACTCTGGGGTAAGTTAGTCAGTGTAAGAACCCCAACTACCCTGATACTGCTATGGTATGAGAAAGCCCCAGGTGGCCATATGGGCAGGCTGTGTGATGCAAATAAATAAATAAATAAATAACCAGCCTTAATCCATCTTGCTTGAGGTACTCTAAGGTTCTGGTAGCGTAGTGCCTAAGGCACTTGACTACTAACCAGAAGTCTGGTGGTTCAAACCCATCAGCCACTCCTCGGAACAAAGATGGGGCAATCCAATTCCATAGTGATACTGCCTCGGAAACCCAATGAGGGGTCGACTATGAATCAGGTCCCACTCGGTGGCACATAACAACAACAACAAGGCAGAGAGAACTTGATCATGACTGCCCAGATTCATGAGAGAAAATTATTATTTATGCCACTGAGTTTTGAGATGGTATATTAACATGGCAATAAGTAATTGAAACAACTTTGTCCTTCAGGCTAGGGGTCACAAAATAGTACTATCTGGGCCAGGTCCAACCTACACATGAGTTTTGGTTGGCTTGTTATTATTGTTGTTAGGTACTGTCAAGCTAATTTCAACTCAGAAGGATCCCATAGGACAAAATGAAACTACCCCACAGGGTTTTCTTGGCTGTAATATGTCTGAAGTAGCTCACCGGGTCTTTCTCCCTCCCATGGAGCAGCTGACGGGGTTCAAACTACCAACCTTTCACTTTACAGTCAAGCATCTAATCATTTGTGCCACTAGGCCTCCTCCTCTGCTTGGCTTACTCAGTGTTTTAAAATTTTTGGCTAACATTATCAACCAAAGCCCAATTTTTTCTGAAGGCTGCACTTTCCAGTCATCTACTTTACTCATTTATTACATTATCTGCCATGTCTCTATTGATTTTTCAATCTATAAAACTTGCTCTAAGAAATGAGAAACAACGGATTAATACAATTTTACAATTACTTAAATATATCCAGTGTGATGATCTACACTAGAATACACCATGCTTCAAAAATGCTATAATTCAAAAATGATTTTACTCTGGAAATAATATATGTCCCCATTTTCTATAATAAAAAAAAATTGATGCTTTAAAGAAGAAAAAAAAAGCACTACTTAAATTTACTTCTAGCCTCATATGAATAAACTCTTCTATTGGATAACAGATAACAGTGTTTTCATAACTTTGACCATATTATTTGGGCCACAGAGAAATGAATAGGCACACAGTAACTCTAGTAAAAACATTAATTATAGAATAAGTTGATCGAGTTACATGTTTCTAGACTTCCTATAAATAGCCTAAGTTCCTTCCAGCATTCAGTTGCCAACTTTCCTTTTCTTACTCAAACCAAATCTCAATTACTCAACAACATATTATTTTAATATTTTATACCTAAAGAGAGATGCATACCAAGGCATCCTAACAATGATACTGAAAAAGTTGCTTGTGAGTCCATTTGAATTATATGGCAAGCTCTTATATGGCAGGAACTCTTATATTTATTTTTATTCTAGGCTCATCCTTTTCACCCAGTAAAGACAACTATATCTTCACATTTATTTAGCTAAATAACATATTATTAAGATTTTTTAAAAAACAATTTAAAATTTAAGATATTCCATACTTATATATCCTTAATGTTTTTCAAATTACCCAAACCACTGTCTAGATGGGATTTTAATTTCATGCTGCTTATCAACAATATGTATTTTTTAATTATTTTCTCAAAATATAGATGGTACCTAGTAGTAACATCAGTATTCATAAATAAACTAGATCTTTGTGGCAAATCCCTCAAAATTCAAAATTGTGGCTTGTGTGAGTTCCACTATTTTTCTACACAGTTCTAGTTTTACAACAGCATGGTGTTAAAGCATTTTCCCACTTCAGTAAATTAATTACATTACATGGTTCTAATCTGATTCAACTAGGATCACAAGAGCATATGTCAATTTCTACCGTTCTAAATCCTCCAAAATAAATGACAAATTTAAACAAACACATAATTCCTAATGGAAACAGGCACATGTTTAGGAGATATGGAAAAACATGGTTACTGGGGTAGGTACAGCTACAAAAAACCTCAGGAAGGGCTTCATACCATACAGTAAGGTACAACTTCCAGATGCTGTGGAGTTGATTCCAACTCGTAGGGACCCCATGTGTGTCCGAGTAGAACTGTGTCCCATAGAGATTTAACTCATTGATTTTGAGAAGCAGATCAGCAGGCTTCTCTTCCAACTCATCTCTGGGTGGGCTTGACCTGCCAGACTTTCAGTTGACAACCACAGTTATCAGCTGAATGTATTAACAAGTTACACCACCCGAGAACATGAAAATAAAAGATAGAAAAGACAACAGTACTGTTATTTATCTATGAACAATGGTCCTGAGAGGCAACCGAGACAAGGATCTATAACTCTCAAGTTATTTAAAAATTTTATTTGGGTCTGAAAGTATATTTGTAAACCTGTTGCTGGCAACTCAGAATATTTTCCCATAGCAACAATACTGCAAGTGTTTGGTTAGTGAAATTGTCTGGATGGTGATAAGAAATGTTTTTAACCGTAATATGACAAAATGGGAGAATTCACAGCATTGTGGCATTTCAATATCATTTACACCCTTTCTCCCCTGTGGAAATGACTTCTACATTTTTAATTGGCACTTGTCTCTCCCCCCATCTCCAGTTCTGCCACCCCATTTCAGCCTCTAGTTTCTTCCACTGCCACCAGAAAAAGTGCCCAGTCTCTGAGGAATAAAGGAAAGCAGCCAGCTCTTCTGAGGTCATTGTAAGCAGAGCTCCTAGGTTCATAGAAGGCAAAATGCAGGTGCAGGGAGGGATTTGGGAAGAACTGACTAAGAGGACCATGGGAGCTCTATCGGCTATTGCCTAACAAAGGGACTAGTGAATAAGAGACATTTAAAGTAAATGTATTACGTATAATGCAGATAAAGAGAAAAACTAACAGTACAGTTTTTAAAACTTTGCATTAAATAAGAAGGGAATAGGATAGGAGACAATTCTTCTAAGCAAGGAGTTAGCTCAAAGGGATTTGGGTGGGAGAACACATCCCCCAAAATGGGTAGCATGGACATTATTCCTTCATCTTACCTCTGCTTCGTGAAACATCATTTCTTGGTTGTGAGATCAATAGTTGCTCGTTAAAGGGTTAAAAACAAAAAGTATTTTTTAAAAAAATCCTTTTCTGAAATACTTCCCTATAACCACATGATATACTTTTCCTGCAAGTCTTCAAATAACCTGAAGCCTTTTGCTCTTTGAAGAACATGCCCAATTAAGCTTCTCTTGCTCTGTACCAGATGATTTTCTTTAAGAGTACAAATGGTTTTCAAATTTACATCTGCCCAAACTAAGCTCTAAAGGCTATTCAAAACAGTCACCTGGGTCTAACAAGGATACAATGCCTTTAAACCTTTATAAAGATGTTTTAGTATTTTTATTAGTTATTAAAATAAATAATAATCTGAGATGTTTTTATAACTTATTCCCCAAATGTTATTTTTTTAAAACAAGGAAGTTATATACTACACATGTACTAAAGTAAACAATCTTTTCCCAAACCACTCACAAATTAATCTCAAAAATGCTTTCTAATCCTATTTCCAAATTAATTCACCAAAAGGTGATAGTCTCTGACTGCCTCTCATTATAGAAAGCATGTTTTACTTTCTTTATGTGAAGTACTCTTCTAAGTACATTAAAAATCAAACAATCCAAACTCATCGCCATCGAATTGATTCAACTCATAGCAACCTTATAGGATAGAACAGAACTGCCCAATAGGATTTCCAAAGCTGTAATCTTTACAGAAGCAGTCAACTCATAGCAACCTTATAGGATAGAATAGAACTGCCAAACAGGATTTCCAAAGCTGTAATCTTTACAGAAGCAGTCAACTCATAGCAACCTTATAGGATAGAATAGAACTTCCCAATAGGATTTCCAAAGCTGTAATCTTTACAGAAGCTGACTGCCACGACATCATTCTCCCATAGAGCAGCTTGTGGATTTGAACCTCTGAACTTTTGTTTAGCAGCTAAGCACTTAACCACTGTGCCACCTACACTCCTTTCTAAGTGCATTATATATATTAATTCATTTAATCCTCATAATAATTCTATGAGGTAGGTACTATTATTAGCCTCATTTTGCAGAAGGCAATGAAAAAAGTTAAGGCCCTGAGATGTTAAGTAACTTGCCCAAGTTTACATATTAAATGATTCAACCAACAATCTAACTCTGACAGTTTGGCTCCAAAATCTGTGTGCATAATCACTACACCCTACTCCTTCTCATACTCATTCATTCAGCAAACATTTATTAACCATTAAGAGTGGGTCAAGCACTTTGCTAAGGCTTAGGTATAAGAAGTCAAAATAAAAAAATAAATAACAAGGCAAGGTCTCTTTCACTCAGAGCACAATAAAAAGTATTAAAAAAAAAAAAAAAAGACAAGATTTTACTCTCAAAGAACTTGTATCTGAGTATCTTGTAAATAAAAATCCACTGCCATTGAATCGATTCCAACTCACAGCAACCCCCATTGGCTTTCCAAGGCTGTAAAACTTTACGGAAGTAGTTTGCCCCATCTTCCTCCTGTGGAGCAGCTGGTGGGTTTGAACTGCTGACCTTCTGGTTAGCAGCCAAATGTCTTACCCACTATGCCACCAGAGCTCTTTATAGTGTAAATAATAAAGTGCAAATTAAACCTAAGTTTAATATGACAACTCTGTTTAAGGCAAATGTCTAGGAAATTTTTTAAGACATGGTATAGAAGAGGATTTAACACTACTCCTCATCTGTATGTTTTTTGAGAACTCTAGAAAGCTACAGATTTGATCTTTAATAACAAATTGTATGAAGACGGGGCATTATTATGCCCATTTTACAGATGAGGAAATAGATAAAAGTACGATGTCCTATACATCCTAGCAAGGATGTCACACCTGCTCTTACAGAATTCTTCTTTAACCACAAACCCAGTTTCTCTAAAAAGACCTCAAGACATATAATGCATAGGCTGCTTGTGGGTCTACTACATCCTGCTCAAAAAGATTACCTGGGCCAGTCAGATCCTCTTTGAAAAGTCTGGAATTAGGAAACAGAAAGATGGGTTATGAATGAAATGGAAGATGATAAAGGGCAACAGGGCTGGGGCATCCATTAAGAGCCACATGCAAGCTGAAATGATGAAATGATCAATCCATGGTTGAAAAGAAAAAAGCACTTTCATAGAGACAGCAGATATTCCATGAATAACACCATACAAGTAGTCACTGCAGGCAGAAGAGAACAGATGTCTCCCGCCCTAAGTTTTCTGATACAGTTCCAGACTGCCCAGTTGCCCATAATAAACCTCATTTTGCCTAAAGAAACTTAGGTTCATAGAGCCAAAAAGCAATTTCTGAAATGGGATGTGAAAAGGAGATGATGTTTCACCCTCACTTTCAACACAGAAATTCAAATACATAGTGGTCATAGTTATGAAATGTCTCTAGATGGGGTCCACAGTGTAACTAGTGACTAGATACAAGTCTCCGTGGTTTCTGTTTACCTCTTAAAAAAGGATAAACTTGGCCAGCTCAGAGTAAACAGAGAAGTCAAAATAATGTGTCTTCAAAATTATCCAGCCATCCCTTCTGCTCCATCTGTCCCACTCTATTCCCAATACCTGTACCATCTCCACTCCCATTGTGACTTCTCACCCTAGCTACTCTTCTCAACAGAAAAACTAAGACTTCTGCAACAAACCATTTCATCTCAAAGTATTTGTACAAAATGATAGATCTGGATCAGTGATGCATCTTTCAGGACAGGAATCACCTAGAAGAGAGAGTACAGAGAAAGCTTATCGTCCTACCTGCCTAACACACTTTCTTCCCCAAACTAAGTGTGGGGATCCTGCAGTTAATAGCCATCCCCACCATCACCACCACCACTACCACCCAAGTTAGAGCTTTGAGTTTCTGCAGTTCTGAGGTGTCTCAGTGATCTCACCAGGGTGACAAGAAGAGAGACTTCTAGGATTCTTGGGCAGGGCCAAATCAAGAAAAGACGGGAGAGAGAAGGCAGCCACGGGGCATGAGACCACACAGATCCATGAGTATAAAACACAGGGGATTCCCACCTCCAGTAAGTATGACCTTGGCCTCTAGGAAGCTGGGTTCTTCTAGTATGTGAATGCAATTGATGTTTACAGATGGAGGGGAGTTACCAAATGAGAGGGGAAAAAGATAATACATTGTGATAGTTCAAATATTAAATACAATTTATGCCTGATTGCCACAATCTAGTAGCAACTGTGCACATAATATCAAGCTTTGTGAGTTCATTTTGCAGCAACATTCTTAACATCTAGTAAGTCTTGTTGTTGTTGTTGTTGTGTGTGGTCGAGTCGGACCCGACTCACAGCGACCCCTCCTTGGGTTTCCAAGGTGGTATTACTACGGAAGTAGATTGCCCAACCTTCCTTCTGAGAAGTGGCTGAAGGGTTTGAACCGTCAGCCTTCTGGTTAGCAGTCAAGTGCCTTAGGTACTACACTACCAGAACTCCTCCTAATAAGTCTTAAGAACATAAAAAGAATAATGGTAAACTTTTAAATAAATGCACATCTCTCTTAAAATGACGGTAGACAGTGCATTTGTACAGTGAAAGTAGTAGTTAATGTGCCACAGAAAACAAAATTTTCAGCAGTTTCAGGGTTTTCTGAGGGGAGGGGCTTCTTTTTGCTTGTGATCTGTAAATCCTTCTTTTTGCAAGGTATAAGCTTAATATAAGCTCCACAAAAATAACTTTAAACAAGCTCACAAAAATCATAGCCCTCACAAATAAGGTCAATTAAAAAGAAAATATCACCCTACCTCTAAATGAAGACCTGCCCAGGTGGATTACTGGATGGCCTTTTAACAACTCAAGAGAAAATTATAGATAGGAGGGCTTCTAAAATAACCAACACAGTGAAATAAATTACAAAAAGTACTTATGTCATGAAATTAAGGACTAGATTAATCTAGAAACAATTATGCATATGGACAGGATAAACATTGTATTTGTTCACTAAATCCTGGAACACTATAATGAGGAAACATGCCTTAAAAGTGAGGTCAGGAAAATAAAAGGAAATGTTACTTTACAGATTACATGACCTCATTATAAAAATCATAACCATTCTTCCCTTCACCCAAAATACATAAATTTCAAGTAATACACAAATTTGAAAGGAAAGAACTTTGATAATTAATGATCAAGTATATAAGTTTTTAAATGCCATGTGATTCATGTAAAAATGCTAACCTCAGCATGAAAGACAACCATGGCCTTCCCTTAATGCTGCTCTCAAAAATGTTTCTAAATTGAATGCCCACAACTTTGCCTCAGATCTTGTCTAATCCACCATTCACTCCCTGTATCTGTTCTCCTAGAAGACTTCCCTAGTTACATAAATAGCAGTGTTGCCCTTACAAGTTGTTTAGGCCACAAACCTTGCAATAATCTTTAACTAATCTCATTTGCTCATATTGCACAAACATCAGGAAATCCTACCAGCTTTAACTTCAAATTATTTCACTGTTTGCCACCTCTCCTATCAAAACTACTAAATCCCTGGTCCAAGCCACCATTGCCTTAACCCCCTGCCTAGCAGGAAACTTTTAAAGTGTCTACCAACACAGCAACCAGAGGTACCTTCAAAACCTAAACTTGCTGTTCTTCCTAAACTCTAAACCCTCCCCAAAGGTTTCTCATTGCATTTTGAGTAAAAACCAAAGGACTCAAATGGTCTACAAGGCTAGCAGGTCTACCTGCCTGACTTTGTTTCCTCTTACTTTGCTCCCCACCCCTCACTCCCAGCACTTCCGTCAGGCTGACTTCTTTGCTCTTTTGGGCTTACAGCTTATATACTCCCTGTTCACTCACTCTGCCTAGAAAGCTCTTTCCTTAGATATCTATGTGGCTCATTCCCCTCACCTGCTTCAGGTCTTTACTTTCCATTCTGCACTCCCCCACCACCAACACATACACACAGGTGTCTGTTCTGTTCTCCACTGTAGCCCTAACACCGGGAAAACTAGTTGACTCAGTCGATGACTCAGTTGCCATTAAGTCAACTCCGACACATCTCAGCCCCATGTGTGTCAAAACAGAACCATGTTCCACAGGGTTTTTAGTGACTGATTTTGTGGAAGTAGATTGCCAGGACTTTCTTCCAAGGCACCTCTGGGTGGACTCAGACCTTCAACCTTTTGGTTAGCAGGTGAGTGCACCATCTAGGGACTCCTGACACATAATAAGAGCTCAGTGATTACATGTGGAGTGACTGGATGGTCATTCATAGATAATTTTATAGAACCAAGAAATGAGTGAGATTTGAAAAAGTCTAGAGCTATGCTGAGCACATGAAGATGCCAGCCCTCTTCCATGAGAAACACTGGACAGGAGCAACTCTGAATGGAAGAGTGGGAAGTGTGGAGGCAGCAACCAATCTGTCTGCCAAAAGAGGACCCACCCACATTCCATCTTGCCATAAAAATCAACGTTTGCAGACCTCAGCTTGGCCTATCGCTGCCCCAAGGCAGTCCTGCTACATGTTGCTGTCATCAATGCAAATCATAATGTTGCTATAGAACCAAAGGACACTGAAAGGTCTTTCAAACTTAAAAGGCCTGGGTTTTCACATTATGGTGAATTTTGATTTATGACATTTTTGAACACAAGAGCATGGCCAAGTTTCTTAACACATGATGAAATTATATTTATGAAAATGCTCCTGAAACTAGGAAGAATATGCTAGACAGTTCAATAATTTCTTTCTTTTTCTTTATCTAATGTGAAGGAAAGTACCAGGTAGCTATGAACCAGGCATTGTTCTATGGGCTTTGTGTGGCTCGTCCCACTTAATTTTCCCAATGAGGTAAGTAGTATTATGAAGCTCAACTGACAGATAAGGTAGAGGGTCAACTCCTCCAAGGTCACACTGGAAGACAAGCTGTGAATGCACGCAGGCTAACTGGAGAGCCCAGAGTTTCAGGGCTTATGTCAACACGCTACAGTGCTTCTTGGTTCCCTCTTGGTTCCGTTTATCCAATATCAAAGGCAAATGGGATCAACAAAACAAGATCTTACACACTGAATGTCATGGATTTCTTCATAGAGGACAGAAATAGGCAGCTGGATTTAAAGAATTAAAAAGGTCTAATAGGAAGAAAAATGTCATTTGAAGTTGACATTTATCAAATGAACAAAAAATAAGATACAAAACCAGCACAATAATTTTTTAAATAGTGGCAAAGTCCAGAGAGAACAATAAGGATAGATAAAATGCATTATTCTTTGAAAAACTGCTTTCAAAAAGAAATAATAAATCCATTTGAAAATTAGCTTGTAAAGACTTATATAGCTACTTATAAAAAGTTACTTCCTTCGGAAACATCTGACTGTGTACAAGTCAGCCAACAACTAATGTTAATATATGTTTTCAAATCCTGATGTGTCAAAGAGGAAACATTATTCAAAATAAATAAATAAATAAATAGCCCTGAAAACAGTATTCATCAAATATTTGAGAGGCTCTAGCCAGGAGCGTTTCACGTCTATTCATAAGGTTTTCACTGGACAATTCTTTGAGAAGTGGATGGTCCACTTCCTTCTGAGTCTGCGTTAGTCTGGAAGATCCACTGAAACCTGTCCACCGTGGATGACCCTGCAGGTATTTGAAATACCAGTAACATAGCCTCCAGCCTCACAGCAACAAGCAAGCCACCCTAACAACAACAAACCAGGAGTGGGAGGAATGCCTTAATCTGGCATTAAATGAATGTGTCTTGATAAAGAGGGATAATGGAATGGAATAAAGGGAACTTTAAATGAACAGATTTATGAAAATATTAATTGATTCCCTAATATCCCAGATTTTCAAAAGACCCAAACAACAATATACATATCTATGTATACACAGTCCTTCACAGTTAATCCCATTAAACTAAATGTTTGATTAAACCGGTCCTCAAACTATATATTATACCTTGTTGCTAGGTGCCATTCTGACCATGCCCCAGGTGCCACAGACAAGCACCGCCCAGTCCTGTCGCATCCTCGTAACTGCTGCCATGCCCGAGTCCATTGTTGCACTACGAGGTGAATCCAGCTCATAAAGGTCTTTCTCTCCTTTACTGACCCTCTACTTTACCACGCAAGCTGTCTCTCTCCAGACACTCTTATCTCCTGATAACATGTCCAAACAATGGGAGACATATTCTCTGTAGTCTGATTTCTAATGACCGTTCTGGCTGTACTTCTTTCTTGCAAGACATATCCGTTCATTCTTCTGACAGTCCATGGTATAGTCAATATTCTTCACCAATACCACAATTCAAATGCATCAATTCTTCTTTGGTCTTCCTTATTCATTCTACAGATTCCGCACGCATAAGAGGCGAATGAAAATACCATGGCTTGGGTCAGGCATATCTGAGTCCTCAGAGTGATATCTCTGCTTTTCAATACTTTGAAGAAGTACTGCCAATGCAATACATCATATGATTTTTGACTACTGCTTCCATGAGTGTCAGTTGCGAATCCAAGTAAAATGAAATGCTTTACAACTTCAATCATTTCTCCATTTATCATGATGCTACTTATTGATCTACCAATTGTGATGATTTTTGTTTTCTTTACGTTGAGGTGTCATCTATACTGATGACTGTAGTCTTTGATCTTCATCAGTAAGTGCTTCAAGTCCTCTTCATTTTCAGCGAGCAAAGATGCGTCAGCTGCATATTGCAGGCGGTTCACGAGTCTTCCTCCAATCTTGATGTCCTGTTCTTCATATAATCCAGTTTCTCATATTATTTGCTCTGCATACACATTACTTAAAGAGACAAAATCTTATGTTAAGCAGAATTAGAATTCTGCACTTCTTCTAAAGGACCTCATTGCTGTGGAGTCGATTCCAACTCATAGCAACTCACAGAACAGAACAGAACTGCCCCTTAGGGTTTCTTTATATAATCTTTACAGAAGCATACTGTCACATCTTTCTCCTACTGAGTGGCTGGTGGGTTTGAACCCCCAACTCTCCAGTTAGTAGTTTAGTGTTTTAACCACTGTACCACCAGCACTCTTTGCCCTTCTTCTATACACTTTGAAGTAGGCAGAGGAAGTCCAGAAGTCTGATTTTGCCTCTCAAGAATTTTGTTGGTTTTGTTTCGTTTTGTTAAGAGCCTTTCTTTAAGGCATCAACCATTAAATTGCACTTTGGAGCAGCCTCCCAAATGCTTACGCACCAGCTGACCAATCTAGTCAAAGGCAAAGCCCTGTGCAGCAGCTAACCTAACCCCACCCCATCCTTAACTATCCCATCATTATTTGGTTATTACTGACCCCATCTGACTTCCAAACTTCTTCTTCCAGCCACCCCCAACATGGCCAACCCTTCAAGGCTAAACAAGGTCCCTCCCAAAGTAATGATAAGCTTATCTGATAAATTAGTCCAACCTTAAGGGGTAAAAGCTAATGAGAACTGTCCCTCCTTTGTCCAAGCCTTCAAGCCAGGCTCCCATCTCAAATAAAATAACTCTGCCCTTGGATGGAGTCTCCTGGTGGTACAAACGGTTAACATGCTAGGCTGCTAACTGAAAAGTGGCAAGTTGGAGGTCACCCAGAGACACCTCAGAAGAAAGCCTGGCAATAAGCCCCTGAAAACCGTATGGTACACAGTTCTCTAACACACTTGGGTTGCCATGAGTCTTAATCAACTCCGAGGCAATTGGTTTTACATGCAAGCAGTGTGGCAGCCAGTGGGGAGCAGGGGGCATTTGGGAGCAGACCTGGTGTTAAGCCACAAGGAGACACTGTGTGGGGAGTTTCCCACCCTGGCCCTTTGTCAAGCTTTAGCATGGGTTGAGAATGACCCTTTCTTCTTTTGTCCTCTCAACTGGCCACCCACAACAAGCTGCAAAACAACAAACACAGAATGAGGCCTCTCCAGAACTGGATAGGCAGCTGGCAGGCAAAGGCCTACAATAACAGATCTTGCAACAACGTATTCCTTGGAGCTTGACTCTTCAAGGTGAAAATGAGAGTTATGGAACAAAAGTTACTAAAAGCCTTTAAAACTCTTACAATCTAAGATCTAAAATTCACATCCTCAGGCCACCCTAGCCTAAAGTCATTTGAAGAAAGTGTTGAGTTGTACAATTCTAGCAGCCTTGTAACTGTCATGTGGAAACCAAGTCATGGGGTTGCTGTGGCAGGCTCCACACCGCTTAAGAGTGACTAATCCATCACTTTTCCTACATAAAAACAGAAGAAGATACTTCACGATTTTCCACAGATAACTGCTAATTCTCCTTCAAAGGGCAGAAAGTAAAGACCAAGCAACAATTCTTTTATCTCTGGAAATGAATTAATACACACTACGGTTGCTATGTGAGAAAAATAAGTTCAGGTCACCATCCTGTCTAACACAGAGTATTACAGTCATTCCTTTTATTTTTCTTCTCCCCCATTTTTTTTTTTTTTTTAAAACAAAGTGAAAGACAGCATTATCTCAGCTTATGGCATAGGCGTAAGTCACAACTGGACAAAGAAGTCTTTATTATCGCATTAAACATCGAGGAAACATGCTTACTGATAATTAGTATCGTAGGCTATTAGGTTAGTATTTGCTAATCTTCCAGGCCAACATTTGCAATTTATGTCTAAGACTGGAGGTAAAAAAGCTCCACTAGTGGCAGCAACAAGGTCAGCAAGGGGAGAAAGAAAGGGAAAGAAAAAAAAAAAAAACCTTGGAAACAGAACAAAGTACACAGATAGAGGAAAGGTAAGGAACCGTGCGCCTCAGTCAGTGGTCTATAGAACGTTTGCCCTCTGTGCCTATAAAATGATTTAACATTAACCACCTTTCACTCAGGTAGCAGAGTACTTACTGCTTCCTGACAAAACACTCCTTGGGAAAGCCCGCAGGGAAAAAAAAAAATCCACATACACAAAAGATTGTGAAACATGCTCACAAGCCAGTGTCTTGGGCTTTCTGCCTAAAAGGTTTGCTTTCAGCAAAAGGGGGGGGGGGCACTCCAATAACAACAGCTCCTACAGCCAGCCGCCTCCCTGCGTTTTGGCAGACTTTCCCAACTCACAGTTCCAATGACTGTGCCCTGAGCCCATTCAAGAATTCTGTCTCTTAGGAAGTGTTTCAAATATAGTCATTTGATCTTTCAGCATTTGCTAATGCACCTGCTAAGCAACAAGTCTGCGAGCCCGATCGCCAGTTCCTTCTTCCCCGTCTTCACCAGTAAAATCGCAAGGGCTATTTCACACTTGCACCGGATGAGACCAAAAGCACATAAAAGCCAGGCCACACATTTTGGCTTTTGCATGAGTTGAGGTTCTACGTGCTCATGTCGTTCTTTTCTCCCCAGACCAGACCAACTTCCCTGTCACTTTTTTCCTGGAGCATATAAGAGGTTTTTGTTTTGTTCTGGCGTTCCAATGCCAGGGCTTACCTGGAGGTGGCTTCCTCCCCTCCCTTGACATGGCTCCCCCCCACGGCCTGGTCCTTGCCGCTGGGGTGGTAGGCAGTCAGCACAACTCCCTGCGAACTGGAGAGCCAGCTCATGGTGAGAGAAGGGGCATAATTTCTGCGATACTGACACACAGAAAGGGAATGAAGTTCCTGCCTCGCCTGGCAACTCCGCTCATTAGCATTCGCCAGCTCCTCCTCCCCAGGACTGGGAGCCGCACGGGGAGAGGCGGAGTCTCTCCGGTGAAGGGCTGCCAGGCTCTCCAATTAGAAGCTGTGACTCAGAGTATTGTTTAAACCCGAGTAATTCCAGCCAGAGTGGTTTTAGTAGCCGAGGAGGCGGGTGTTGTTTGTTGCCCCCCTGCTCCTAGTTATTTCTGATGTGATTAAACTACCAAACTGTATACTCGAATCATTAATGTAAGCACAAGCCGTCTCGGTTAGGAAACAATTAACTACCACAGAGCCTTCTTCTTCTTCTTTTTTTTTTCTTCTAATTCCTGTTTCCATCTGATAATTTTTGCTACTTCATGTAACATGAGTAAGGGCATATTCTTAATTCCTTCACGTTCAGCGTTAACTTATTAGCAAAAACCAGTGAACCTCTGGCACAATTGCAACTCAGCTTTTCCTCTTTGGTTAAAAATACCCTCACAAAAGTAACTGTGTGCTCTGGGATGTCATTTTAATACATCCAAAAGCAAATGCCAAATTTGCCTCTTGGTTTATCAAAACACCCTCCACTACCCAAAAGACAGGAGCTCTGGTAGCATAGTGGCTAAGGCACTTGGCTGCTAACCAGAAGGCTGGTGGGTTTGAACCACCAGCCACTCCTCAGAAAGAAGGTTGGACAATCTACTTCCGTAGTGATACTGCCTTGGAAACCCAAGGAGTCGCTATGACTATGAATCGGGTCTGACTCGACTGCACATAACAACAACAACCCAAAAGACACATCTACCAAGGGTCTGTTAAGTGTTATTGCTGAGAATAAAAACAGTGCCTACCTTTTGATGAGCACCTTCTTGTAACATGCCAGGTATTGTGCCAAAGCCTTTAAGTTATTATCTTGTCCAATTACATTCTCCCTTCTTCCTTTCCCCTTTCTCTATTACACAAACCCCCCCCACACACACACACACATCCACACAAGATAGGTATCATTATTATCTGCAACTTTTTATAGTATAAAGATAATGAAATTCAGCCATAGGCTAAGTAATTTGTCTAAAATAACAGTTGTTAAGTGCCAGAGGCTGGATTTGAACAGAGTTCTAGACTAGATTATATTCTTTTTAACCAACATGCCGTTCCTTGTTTGTACATTAAGAAACAAACTCAAAAATTATGAAAAGTTATGAGACGTTTCTATTCTTTCTCCCGTAGAAAAATTCTACTCCTGAGATACCACCAGAAACCCAAAGAGAGGTCTCTATGAATTGGGACCAACTCCACAGTTGTTGTTGTTGGCAACTCCACAGCAATGAGGTGTTTTTTTTGTTTTTGATTTTGTTTTTTTCTATGTAGTTTTTTTTTTTGTTGTTGTTACCTTTATAATTAATTAATCCATCTAAAATTCCTGATACTCAAGCTTTCAATCCAGAACTATGCTATTTATCCTTTTTTCATTATTTAAAATGATGATGAGAAATGAGTGTTTTATTCATACTTAAATACTCTAGAAAAATCTTTTTTTTTTTTTTTTTTAATTTCCTCTTTCCTATCTACATTGAGCTCTCAGTTGCAAAAGCCTTCCGGAGAAAAAAAAACAGGTGTTTATTTTCCTCCTTGCTGTACTTAGTTGCATAACCTCACCATTTCTACCTCCAGAGGGCTCTACCTACTGTCTCCTTCCTTCTCCTAGTCCCTAAGCACAAGTTGGGCCCTAACATCAGGTCTTAGCTCCACTATTAAAACAGCCCTTTTAGCTCATCTGCTGGTCTTCTCCAAAGTATCCTGCATGTTATTTTCATACCCCAATCCAGTCCTAATAAGGATCCTTCAGGCTTAAAAACCTTCACTGAGTCCACATTGCCAACAGAGCAGCTTCCAAACTTTTGAGTATACCATTGACATCCTTGCTATCTTACCCGCATATTAATTAAGTTTTCCACCTCATCTGTCAGACACCATTCCCTCACAGAGCCCACTGGCCTTCCCTTCTCCTCCTTCAGTTCTAACATAATTCTTTCCACATTGTGGGCCAGATCGCCAACTTTCATTCGGTCAATGAAAGTTGACTGAATAACTGAATAAATAATGTGTCCTTAAAACTATATTTAAAATGGTCATTAATATTGGTAATATTAGACATGGATAGATCAGTGCTAATCTATGATGAAATGTTCACCATGTCAGGCACAATGAAAAATATAGGATGAGAGAGACAAAAGGTAAATAGAGTAGAATACATGAGTTCTGTTTTTTTTATTAATCTTACATGGAAAAATGATTAAAGGCCCATATTCACCCACTTTGTTTTAAATGTCACTGCTCTGAAATGCAAAGGTACATGAATCACTCATTGTTGTTGCTGTTGTTATGTGCTGTTGAGTCAGACCGGACTCATAGCAACCCCTCCTTGGGTTTCCAAGGCGGTATCACTATGGAAGCAGATTGCCCAACCTTCCTTCCGAGCAGCGGCTGGTGGGTTTGAACTGCCAGCCTTCTGGTTAGCAGTCAAATCCCTTAGGCACTGTGCTGCCAGAACTCTTGAATCACTCACTACCTTGTATAATTATTAGTGGCAGCCCATATATTCTATTTTTCTGAAAACTCTTGCCTTTTTTTTTTTTCTTCTCCATTCCAACCTTACTTTTCCCTTACTTACCTCGACTTTCTTTTATCATCTTTCTATATTTCTCTTCTAGTTTCCTCCTTCCTTTGTTCTGTCTTCAGTCTTTCAGTGCCACCTACCCTCATTGGCAGCCATGGGCATGCCAACTCTCATGACATAAATTGTGAAAAAGAGGGCTTTGGTTCAGTTTTAACCAGTATGATGGTTAAGTTATACCTTTGTCTAATTACTCTCTCTTTACTTACTTAATAATAAATAAATCATTTAATATATGGGCTGAAGGATAAATATTTTACAAATTCAAGTAATATTTGAGTTTAGAATAACCATGTTTTTTAATATCTGTGAGACAGAGAATAGAATATGACAAACTGATTTACATAGCTCTAATACATAAAATTTGAATGCTACTCATTCCAAGCACATGGAAATTCTCTGGGTGCCTTCTCTTTTCCTCCCAATAGGCTCTGCCCTTATTGGTCTAATGGAATTGCCTGCATGAACAGACAGCTAGTAGGGTTCTGCATCACTGCAAATAGCCTCATATATGGGCTCAAACAGATTATAAGTGGTTTTCAGAATATTCCTGTGGCCATCAGGGAAGCAAATCTTTCTATCTATCTTCTCCTTTGAACGGCTGTTTTATTCCACACCCTAAGCCCTTCCAAGATTTAGTGAGGGTCCATTCCTTAGGCCACATCACCCTTTCACATAATGACATGTTTTATGAAAAAACACTATTGTGCTGTCTTCCGTAACCATTTTAAACAAACACTGAGAACCTAAAGTCCTTGAAAATGTTAATATTCCAGACTACTGATTGCATGCCAAACACTTTTCCTGTTATGAGACATCTTAAAAAGTAATAACAACAAGTCAGTTTAAACATTCATTTCATTCATCTCCTTTCAACAGAGTATACTAGATGACACAGCAAGGGAAAAGGAAGCAGTAGTTTATGTACCCAAATAGGTTGTTAAAAATAGGCTAGAGATAGTACTAAAGCCTCACACAATTTGACAAACTATATTTAGAAATAAATTAATAAGATGTCTTAGATTCAGTCCTAGTAGTAGCAAAGAGTTTATGAATTGGTTTTCATATTTTCATTTAGGAGTCTATTTAGTAATGTGGACTTATATTCTGCGTAGTGGCCAGGCACCAAAATTACAATGGACTCAACATACATATTGAAATTCTTCCCAAGTCATTTGCTTTGCTTTAAAAAGAATTAACTAAGAATAATGTGTGCACTCAAACAATTTCTGTTAGATGAATGAAGCCTGTTTAGGGACACAAAGGCATGAGAAACTAACCTTTCACTTGTCAAAGTTAAACTAACATTACTATAACATAGCAAGATTTTGAATAAATTCATTATCAACTGTGAAGTTAAGGTTTTACATAGGTGATAAAGCCTGTATTTATAAAGTAACATTGAATAATGAAAAGGGAGTGTTCTAACATTTCCTACCTACTGTTTTATCAAGCCATTGTATGAATATATCTTGTGAGATTGCAAGCTAGCCATTCCATGTTAGCAAATGACTGAAAAGTATTCCATATATGGAATCTAAATCTACTTTCTTGAAAATTTCCTTCATTGTTACTAGTTCTGCCCTCCAGAGCAACAAGGAGCAGGCCCTTTCCATGTTTCCGGAGAGCTCTAGACATTTTTACATTATTCTCAAAGCTGTTTTATAAGTGTTCCTCCAGAGAGAAAATACTAGCCATGCCTGAGATAATTTGGAACTGCTATTGCGAGAGGCTAACTTATATTTCTTGGCAAATATCTAGAAAAGACCTTTCTTACAGTCAAAGAGTTTATTACCAATAAATAATAATAGCTAATTCTTGGATGCTTGCTCTTTGCCAGACAGAGTACACACAATCTCTCATTTAATCATCACAACAACCCTGCAATAGGTGTTAAAATTATTCCCACTTTAGAGATCAGGAGAATGAAGTCATCCAGCTAATAGGTGGCAGAAGCAGGGCATGTAAACCCAGGTTTGTGTGACCAGTGAGCCTGAGCTCTTAAACACTGTAAAGGTTACTCTGTCCTGGAACTGACTCTATTGCTTTTATGAAAAGAACCATTTGAATAATTCATGAGGTAAAATTACTACAGCAAATCTAAAGTGCTTCATCAAATTGAATATTGATATAAATGTAATGCTAAGGAGATTGACGTTCACATAGGCACAAATGTATTAGTTTCTTTCTGGCACTTTGAAACTTCTATTTTTATATCAGATTACTAGGATCCCATGGCATAGTACACATACTACTGTGCAAGATTGTCATCATTATGCCATCATATCTGAAATCATGTCTACTGATAGAAATGAAAGAACTTCAGACGTTATGATTATGAACATACATTTTTTCCTATATTTTATTTATTTTGTTCTTGTTGACAATATACACAGCAAAATGTACACCGACTCAACCATTTCCGTAGGTACGATTCAGTGACACTGATCAGACTCCTTGAGTTGTGCAATTGTTCTCATCCTCCTTTTCTGGGTTGTTCCTTACTCTCAATGTAAACTCACTACCCTATGGTTCCTGTTGCTGATGTCAGTTTGATCCCGAATGGATAGTCCTTAAAAGGCAGACATTCTTCACTAGTTAAGTTAAACTACTGTTTGGTTTTAAGAAGACTTCAGGGAATATTTTTGGTTTGAGGTTTAAAGATTGTCTCTGGTCAACAGTCCCAGGGGTTCATCCAGCCTCTGTGGCTCCAACAAGTCTGAAGTTCATGAGCATTTAAAATTCTGTTCTGTATTCCCTCCCTTTTAATCATTCTTCAACAGAACCTGAACAAAATGTTCAGAAACCATAGACAGGCACCATCCAGTTCTTCTGCTCTTACAGCAAAGGAGGCAGTTACCCACACATTCTATTTCCTCTTCTTATTCCTGACTCTCCTCCTTCCTGTCTTCCTCCAGGCAAAGAAAGACCAATTGCTGTGCCTTGGATGGCTACTTGCAAGCTTTGATATATGCTACAATGTGATTGGAGTTTAAAGACATCATACTGAGTGAAATAAGTCAATCGCAAAAGGACAAATACTGCATGACCTTATCAGAGAAGGACTGACCTAGGTTTGTGGATCTTGAAGCTTATAGAATATGTGAGGTACTAAGCCTGGGCAAGAATGAGGCTATGAATGTAAAGCTCCAACTTCATTTAGTCTCATGATAAATCCACCTCTATCTCAAAACTAGCCTCAATTGGAAGATATCATAGGAAAGAAAGTAAAATGATCTAACTCTTCCTGTGATTTTCTTTTGATTGCTGAACACAGTGGCCCCCAAGTTGCAAGCACTTGCCATTGGACTCATGAAGTCAGCCAGGCTGAAGGTCACATGGTACATTGTGCAAAGGCAGAATTTTGCTTATAAATGAAAGCTTAGTTTGAAAATCCAAAATTTTATCAATACTTAGATAAGTACTGATACTTAGATAAGGCTCTCTTACAAAAGCATTGATCTGAAATAGATTACAAAAGATGCTCATCTCCTTGCCAAGTAAAAGAAGCTCCCTGATTGAGGAGAAGTTGATGAAGCTGTACATCTAAAGAAAGGATTGAGATGATTTGTGGCTTGGAGAAAATGAAGGAAATGGAAGCTGTGGATCTTATGGGGGAAAAATGATTACCCAATCTATAGTGGATTGACTAGTGTACCCACAAAAGATATATGAATGTAACCTTATTTGGAAATAGGTCTTGCAGATATAATTAAACATTTTGAGAAGAGATTATCCTGGATTTACAGTGTGCCCTAAATGCAATGACTGGTGTTCTTAGAAGAGAAGAAAGAGGAGACTTGAGGCAGACACAAACAGGAAAGCCAAGGGAAGATGGAGGAAGAAATCAGAGTGATGTGTCTACAAGCCAAGAAGTGCCAAGAATTGCCAGCAGTCAACATAAATTAGGAAAGAGGCACAGAACAGATTCTTCCTGAGAGCTTCCAGGAAGAATTAACTCGGGTGACATCTTGATTTCAGACTACAGACCTCCAGAACTATAAGAGAAAAAAATTCTATTGTTTAAAGCCACTAAATTTGTGTAACTTTTTGTGACAGGCCTGGAAACTAATATGCACTCCAAATGAAGGTGTTTCTTCCACTATTTTAGAGTAATTCTTAGGGCAGTTGTCCTATTTCTCTTGACCAACATACTATGAAACTACCATAGACTTCATCAGAGAAAAAATTTCTATTTTGTATGCCTTCTGGGAAACCTCTAAAACCAAAAATGTCTTCAAAAATGAGGAAGTAAAACTTTTTTGTAAAAAAAAAAAATTCTTGCTACTCTATTTACAGATGGAGCACATAAAATGCTTGGCAATGCACCTGGTTTTGCTTCTTTGGTGAAAAAAACAGATTCACATGTCATCATAGGTCAATGTTCTCTATGAATACACAGCCTGGTGGCAAAAACAACCATGCAAGTTGTCATCATCATCAGAGCTTGGATCTTAATCACTGACTTTTCCTAATGGGATATCAAGAAGCAACAGAAAAACAGTAGTGTGCTCCGTGTTACACAAAGATTTACTGGTTTTCTCAAAAATGTCTAAATATATTTGTACTTCATGGAGAAGTTTGAGTTTAAGAGAGAAAAGAAAAATCCAGTCTCAGGATAATTTCAAAGAGAAGAATAATGCAGACTTGGTTAACTTAATGGTAACCATTTCTGATTAAATAAACAAATATTTCATTTGTTAAGATGTAGAAAAGGTAGAGTTTTATTGCATGAGCAACCACCATGTCAGTGGATGTTGGAAATGGAAATATTAGACACATTTTTTAATGTCACAATTAAATAATCTCACTGCCATTGAGTCGATTTGACTCGTAGCTACCCCTCCTTGGGTTTCTGAGGCAGTATTTCTATGGAAATGGATCACCAAGTCTTCCTTCTGAGGAGTGGCTGGTGGGTTTGAACCACCAACCTTCTGATTAGCAGTCAAATGCCTTAGGCACTATGCCACCAGAGCACCTAATAATGGCATAAACCAAAAAAAAAAAAAAACCTCCCTGCCATAGAGTCAGATCCAACTCATAGCGACCCCTTCTCGGTTTTCTGAGACAGTATCACTACGGAAGTAGTGATAGAGTATCTAGAAAGGGACAATTTCTCAATTTCTCTGCCAGCAGAAATCTCTGGAGAACTTGATTTGAAGTTTGCTTCTAATGGTAGAGTAACAACTCAGGACTTCCAGACATGACTTGAACACAGAGTACTGGAGGATTCCACCTCCTTTGATATAGGCTATCTATGTCCAACATAAGGAGCTCTGGCGGCATAGAGGAAGCATTTGGCTGCTAACTGGAAGGTCAGAAGTTCAAACTCATCAGCTGTTCTGCAGAAGGAAGATAAGGTGATCTAACGTCCGTAAAGATTTGGAGCCTCAGAAACCCAATGGGTGTTGCCATGAGTCAGAATCAACAGTGAGTTTGGTTTGGTTTTGGCATGTCCAACATTGCACATTTTGAGAAGAGATTATCCTGGATTTAGAGTGTGTCCTAAATGCAATGACTGGCGTTCTTATAAGAGTAGGAAGAGGAGACTTGAGACAGACACAAAGAGGAAAGCCAAGTGAAAATGGAGGCAGAGATCAGAATGATGTGTCTATAAACCAAGACGTGCCAAGAATTGCTAGCAGTCAACATAAGTTAGAATGAATTCTAATTTATAATCTAATCTAAGTTATATGAATTCTAATTTACTCTATCACTGTTTTGGTTACTTCCTGCCGCTCTAATAAAAATACCACAGGTAAATGGCTTTAATAAAGAGGGATTTATTCTCTTACTGTTTAGGAGGCTCAAAGTTCAAGTTCAAAGTGCCAACTCTAGGGACTGGGTGAAAGCCCCTCAACCCTAGGCTTCAGCTCTGCCTCTTGGTCCCAGCACTGGAGCCAGAAAAGTCTCTTCCCTCAGGCAACTGCTGGCTGCTGAGGCTGACAAGCCCAAGGTTGACAAATAAAATGGCACAGTCCAAAGATTACCAAACAACACAGCAGCCACTAATTCAAGCCCAGAGACAGTCCCAAGAACAGCTGACAACATGGCAGGCTGCTGAACAATGACTCAGCTACATTCAGGATTCAAGCATGCCAAGAGCAGCAGACTGTTCTCAATGCTTCTCCTCATATACTGGAAGCAGCCCACAGCACTAAGGCAGCTACTCAGCTGCTCCAGTAGATTCTACCATGAAGGTGATTACCAGTCTTATGATGGTGAATGACTCCATCCAGCTGCATAGCCACTCAAAACCAGGTCCAGCCAAGTTGACACATAACCTTAACTACCACAGTTAGTATATAACTTCTGGGGATGGAGGTTTCTAGTAAATGTTCTTATCAAAACAAAATATGTGCATTGCTTTGTGAAAAATGGTCTTTTATTTAAATTTATTATGGGAATAATTTACTTTGTTCTTGTTTAATGATTTGATATTTTAGTCTCCTTTTCTTGTTTTCTTTTTTTAGGAAATAACCATTAATTTTCTCAAATAAATGAGATAGTGCTTTATAAAAAAAATGTAAGAAACAGATTTTAATATATTTTTAAATTAGTATATGCCTTGAAATCAATCAGACTATTTTATATGGTTGCAATTCTTTTATTTCCCAAAAATCCATTTATTTGATTGCTCATTTCATAATTAATGGCAACCTAGGATTAAGAACTAAAGTATTCCATCTCTATCATTTTGGTATAATTTACTACTTGTCTTGGACAATGTCTTTGCTTCACTGCTAATAATTCACTTATTTCACTGGAAACTTTTTCTCTGTACAAACATAAATTTCAATTAGATAAGGATATTATATCCAAAATTGTGAGTATCATTGTTTATACTGTCTTTGTTGTTTGTTTTGAAGGCAGAGTCCATAGTTTTCAACATATTAGCAAAGTGCCTCCAAATAAGATAAAGAACCTTTGTTCTAGACTTTACTGTAAAGTTTTTCAACCAAGTGTCCTATACCCCGTTCTAATGCCAAAATATTTCCTTACATAATATTCTAGTCTCAAATTGCTTGAGCTCCTGATATATGCTCTGCAAATACCTAGAAAAGTTATTTTCCTTCATTCTGTTTAATAATTTGGCTAGCTGATTGGTTACAGAGGCTCAAATAACACAATCATAATGGTGAGGATCTTGGCCTTCTGAAATTTAAAAACATAGAAACTATAGGGTTGAGGGAGTCCAAAGGTCATCTAGTCCAATCTACCTTTTTTTTTTTTTTTTTTTTAATAGAAGCAGCTGCTAGATTAGGCAATACACAATCAGGCAGATGGTTATAGAGCCAGGACTGCAAGATTTGAGTAAAACTCCATATTTTGGTACCAAAATATTTTCTTTCAGTATAAATTGTTGAAGATCAGAGACCCTCAACACACAGTCCCTGGCTCAATTAGAGTGTCTACTATTGGAACTGACGAGACATTCCTATGAATTAGGTCTACATAATGTCTTGAAATTTCTGTTCATCTCCCGCACCACCTCCCCCCCAAAAAAAACAACCCAGAAGGTCCTCCATAATCCAGTCAAAAAGTAAAATTCACTATGTACTCTGGATAGAAAATGCATTATTTTCTATACCCTGTCTTCTCTGTAACTAACTTAACTTTGTATTTTTCTCTAAAAATATGTAAGATACGTATTTCTCTTCCCAATAATGAAATTACATGCTTGATATCAGATATGTCATATTCCTACAGATAAGGATTAGTAAGTAACAACAAAATCAAAACACCAAACCCATTGCCGTTGAGGCAATTCTGACTCCTAGTGACCTATAGCACAGAGTAGAACTGTCCCATAGGATTTTCAAGTCTGTAATTTTTACAGAAGCAGACTGCCACATATTTCTCCCACAGAGTGGCTGATGCGTTCAAACTGCTGACCTTAGAGTTTGCAGCTGTATGCTTAACCACACCACTGTGCTACCAGGGCTCCTTAAATAACAATAAAGATAACAAAATTCCATCTAGTCATCATTCTTCCAAGCACTAGTCACAATATATTTTACACATATATCAAACACCTACAAGAACTGTAGAATACTCATTTATACTCATAAAGAACAGCTTTTATCATAAACTGGCATGAGAAAAAAGAAATGCCAGAAGCAAAGCAACTTGATATGACAAAGGTAGATAATTGTTGCAGAGTTTACACACACACACATTATATTGTATTGACTCTACCTCTAAAAGAGAAGTTTGGGGTGTTGGTTTTTTTTTTTTTTTTTGAAATTTTTCTAGAAGGTGACTACAACTTTTAAGTTATTTAGCTTAAACCAAACTGTGATTTTCTGAGAAATTTATATCACAATAAATTATCAAGGATTCAAATCAAGGCAGTAGAGCCACATTTTTGGTCACAGAAATGAGACAAGTATCAGAATTCTTACTACAAATCTGGTCTTTTCAAAAGCAATACATTTATACCTCACTAATTACTATCTTGTCATAACATTTTGCATTTATAACAATAGGAAAACATTACTATGTGACTATTTTATGCCTGAAAGAAATGTGTCTGGTAATAACAAATGCCTAGGTGAGAGGTAAGAGTAACACCAGCTGTGATGATTAGGGTAAAGTGTCAACATGGCTGGGCCATGATTCTCAGTGGTTTGACAGTTACATAATGAGGCAATTTGGCAGTTATGTAATGATGTATTCATCCTCCATTTTGTGATCTGATGTGATCATGATCCATTTTCACATAATGCTGATTTTGTCATAGTGACTTGGTCTTTGGAACCTAACCATGTTGATAAGTAAGGAGTATGTATACCTGTCTTAGTTTGCAAAGTTCATCAAAATAAATTCTACAGTGAAGAAATGAACACATCCCTTAGAGAAAATGATGTGAAATGGGCAGCGTGAGCTCTCTATATTTTTCCTTCAAGAGAGATTGCCTGTAGAATGTCCAGGGAGCATATTAGGAACATTCACATATTAGAAAAATAGATAAAGAATTCAGTAGACTCATCATTTCAAAAACAAAAAGTTTTTCAAAACTTTAGTCCAGAGCAAACATTCTACCATCTTAATTGAAAAGGAGGCAACACAGTGAACCAATCTAAGACTCTTTGTCCCAATAGCAGGTACTAGCCACCAGCAATGACCTGCTCAAGATGCTTTGAGAGGATATAAGATCTGCTTGTAAAAAAAAAAAAAAAAAAAAAAAAAAAAAAAAAAACCCTAATGTAGCATAGTTCCTAAGGCATTTGACTGCTAACCAGAAGGCTAGCAGTTCAAACTCATCAGCCACTCCTCAGAAGGAAGATGGGGCAATCTACTTCTGTAGTGATACTGCCTCAGAAACCCAAAGAGGGGTCGCTATGAGTCGGATCTGACTCTACAGCACATAACAACAACAACAATCATAATAATAACTCTCCTAACAGCCCGCAGTTTCACTATCAATAGCATATGTGGCTTTATATTGCATAGCTACTTGCTCACTTCAAATAAATACCTGGAGGAGGTATAGATGAGTTAGACACTACCCTAATTCCCCAGCAGTTTATGCTCATTTAGGATGAACAAATATGTATCTAATTATAATATCAAGCATTTTATTAAAAACGCAAAAAAAAAAAAAAAAAGTATAACCAAAATGCTAAGGGGAAGAACTAAAGAGAGGCAAATAATCCCTAGGGGAAGATGTACTATGGTTCCAGGGAAGAGATCACAATTAAAGTATAGGCAGTACTGGGGTTATGAACTACATCCTTTCCTAAGTGTGGCCTGGAGCGAACTCTGAAGGTTAAGTCGGAGCAGGTGCCTGCGGTTCTTAGTTAGCTTTGCTTTTAGTGCAAGGAGCTCTGGTGGTATAGTGCCTAAGGCATTTGACTGCTAACCAGAAGGTTAGCAGTTCAAACCCAACAGCCATTCCGTGGAAGAAAGACTGGGCAATCTACTTCTGTAAAGATTTAGCACCTCTGAAACCCAAAAGGGGTCGCTATGAGTCTGAATTAACTAGATAGCAGTGAGTTTGGTTTGGGTTTTTTGGTTTAGTGCAAGAGAATGCTTGAAGCTTTTTCAATGATTTAAAAGCTGCACGTGCAGCAAGTGAAGGTGATTGTGGCGAAGGATTTGTTGTGAGTAGAGGTTGGTTCAATAGTTTCAAAGTGATGGCAAATTTACATAACACTAAAGGGCAGGTACAAGTTGCCCATAAGTCAGACATTCAGAGCCCAGAGACTGCCTATAGCATGTACACTTGATTTTTCCCCAAGCTTTCTATATTGCCGTAACTTTCCCAAATAGCATGCCCATGTAAATAATGTGCACACATATAACTGACAAAATTTGAAATGACAAAATTTTGTAAACAAGTTTTGGCATAGTGCACCCATGCAAATACCACACACCCCATGACATTTCCAGAACTGAATTTCGGCCTCATTCACCCTCATTCAATCAATAATCAAAAAAAAAAAAAAAAACAACTCACTGCCTTGGAGTCAGTTGTGACTCATAGGGACCCCTCCTTGGGTTTCCCAGATGATATCTCTACAGAAGTAGATTGCCTAATCTTCCTTCGGAGGAGTGGCTGGTGGGTTTGAACCGTCAGCCTTCTGGTTAGCAGTCACATGCCTTAGGCACTACGGCACCAGAGCTCTGCATTCAATCAATACTTGTATAATACAAGTATAAGCCATGATCAAGAAGTCATGGGTGGAATTTCATAGTACTCTTGTAATCAGAAAATAAACAGAAACTGTGCGTTTGCTCTGGGGCGTTTGTAGCCAGGTCTGAGAACTGTGGATGTCCCTTGTAGCTAATCTGCCCCGCAGATACTTAGCACTGGCAGAAGGTCTAGCCCAGGCTGCGCTTCGGCTTCCACAGCCCCAGCGTGGGCTGGTCCCACAGCAAGCAGGGAACATTGCCTGCAGACGCCTGGGTCCAGCAGTGCTGGCGCCTCGTGAGGCGGGCCAGCAGGACAGTGTGGTGCAGCTGCGCACTGCCCTCGCCCCATAGGGCCACGCGGAGCCAGTTAGACCCATGTCCTCTAAGTGAGGGATGTGTGACACCCCTGAGCCCATAGCTCTCATCCTCGCCCTGCAGTGGACTAGAGATTCAAACAGCGGCTAGCCAGCTGGATGTCGCACAGGATGCACAGGGCACACCAGCTTCACCCGCCTGAGTGGCCTCTCCGGCCGCGGTGTGCAAACTGACACACTTCATTTGCTGGGGCTGGCAGTCTTGGCAAGGGCTGTTTCCGGGGCGGAAAAAATAATTTCTTCCTTCAGTGGAGAAAGCAGTTTGCAGAGCAGGGAAGGAATCCTGCTGGGAGAGAGGCTGCTTTAGAAACTCAAGGGTAAGCTGATGAAGGTGTTCTGCTAGGAATCAAACCTCAACAGGCACCAAGACAAAGACTTAACATTACATGTGTTAGACAGAAAAAAGAAAAAATAATTGAAGTCATCAACATGTAAAAATACTGATATAGCACGTTTATGAAAATAGCATGTGGGGGTTGTGTGGTATGCGAAAACGTATAACGTGCACATTTACTGTAAACATTTTATAATTAGAGAAAATTCTTATAAATATACATCATATAACAATACATTAGGTCTTGCTTGGATAGCGGTGGATAGAGCCAAAATTCTACAATGGGGAGAGGAGTGGACAAAGGACGCTAAGGCATAGCTTTGGGAGGACTGTTTTCACAGATTCAAGGTGTCTTCATGGTTAAGGGGTTGTAAAGAATCCAAGATGGGGATGGGAGGCAGGATAGGGAAACCCAATATAAAAATATGTCAACCCATACCATATGTTAGGGACCTTTAGCAACTTGCAAAAATTTAATCTTTATTCCACAATCAGAGGAGAAAAGTTATTAAGCAAGAAAGTTACAAAACCTGATTCATGTTAAAGAAAAAAGAAAATACTATGGTGGTGGTAGTTGTAAATAGTGCAGATAGTAGGAAAAAGATAAAGAAGAGAGAGGTTAAGAGGTCACATTGATAGACCTCATCAGTGACATCAGGTGGCTGCTGTAATACTACAGTAGTGGCAGGTCTGCCTGCCTCTTCTTCATTTCTCCCCAATGTAAGACCAGTAAGACCAGTACAAAGAAACCTGGTGGCTATTTTTAAGTGGAAAGGGAAGAAGGGGAGTGGAAAACTACCCCATGGTTTCTAACCCAGATGAATGAAAATGACCAGCATGTGGCTGGAAACGGAGTTGTTCTGAGGACAGGCCTTGACATGTTCCCACAGTGGGATAAGCCTCAGGCAACAGGAGGTTATGAAGTACCAGGTGGCAGATGGTAAGTGGGGAAAAAATGTGAAAACTCACTTTTCAAACTCTCAATCTTGGATCACTAGCCGGCACTCCCTCAGACACCTAGTTGCTCAAAGGGTTATTTCTGCACCTGCCTTTGATCCCAGTGATGCATTTACTCTTTTCTCAAGAATGCTAATCACCACAGTGAAAGTACACTTGAAGCCCTTAAAATGCAACATTATTTCAGTCAATAAATGTTTTGAATTAAGGATAAAAGGTTAAAGAGTGAGGGAAGAGGAAAAATCAGAAAGGCAAATTTACTACACATCTTAAATTCAGGCCTTTCCTAGGTCCTTTACAATATCTTTTCTCTTATCCTCCTTTTTGTATGTAAGGATGCAGAAGTTTTAAAATACATCAGAAAACTGCCCCCTATCATACAGCTAGCCTTTGCAGTATCTGGAAGAAGTCCAGGCTCACTCGGAGAGCTAACTTCAAGTAATTGGCACCCATAACCTCTTCTCCTTAGGTTTGATGGTATTGTATTACGGAAATAAGTCTGTTTCTTTGTTATTTGATCTATTCACAACCTAATTAAAAATGTGATTACTAGATACAGAAAAAAAAGAAATCTTGTAATTGAAACTTTTTCAGGCTAGACTGAGAAAGTATAAAAGCAGGTTCTACAACACCTCCCAGTCAATCCACTCCTGATGTTTAAGCCTGAAGGTATAAATTCCATTCTCTATCACTGTACCTGGGAGCTCTGCTGACTCAGTGCCTAAAGACATTTGACTGCTAATCAGAAGGCTGGCTGTTCAAACCCACCAGCCACTCCTCAGACAGAAGTTTGGGCAATCTACTTCTATAGTGATACCACCTCAGAAACCCAAGGAGGAATCACTATGAGTTGGATCTAATTCGACAGCAGTGAGTTTGGTTTAGTTTGGTTATCACTGTATCTTAGTGTAGTACCAATAACTTGTTTTTGGTTTTGCACCAAGCCTGAGGTTTTAGTATCAATTTTTAATATTCAATCTCTTCTTATAATTCTATTCTATCCAAACAAAAGAATAGTGTGAATTAATTTATGGATCATGGTAGTTTTATAAAATTTGGTTAATACCATCTTGAACTAATTTTCTTTGAACAATGAGATGAGAAAAACATCTGCTCCCAAAAATGCTAGGCCAGGTGAGATAATATCCTTTTCCCTCTTCCTCTTCCTCTTCCTTAAATACAGGCCATCTTTGTTTACAGGATGAGGGCAAGAGGTAAGATCCTTTCCAAAAAAGGATGTAGCGTATCCAACTGTTACTAAACTATTGTGTGAAAGTGTTACACTGGATACCTCATGAGATTTAGCAAGCAGAGAGTAGCTAAGCTCTCACCAATGTCAATAGTTACCTATGAGAAGGCTAATGGGAACACTGAGGGGTACTGGGAAATCAAAGACTCGAGAGAGGTCTCTCTCTCTCAACTCAACCCATGCCTGTTTCTGAACCTGTGAAATGGAAATTATAGGTTCCCACCTAACAGGGATATTCTAAGGAACAGACATTCACTGAATTTTGTTCACTGTATGCCTACATAGTGCAGATCAGTAACATGAATGCTTCATTTCATTTTACTGACAAGAAGGCAGCAACTCAAAGATTAACATCAGGGCAAGCTCTTTTCTCAGATTACAACAAACAAACAAACAAAAAAGGCATTCAGGATTCACAATAAAATGCCTTTGATCCAAACCCCTGCTTTCCTCATTAGTCTATTCAAGGACTATATGCATTATTAACCTGAGGTTAGTCTTGTTGTTATAGCTTATCAAATCTAAATAAATTGAGATGCTTATTTTCTTTGTTATATCCACCTTTCATTATTTTAGAAACCACTGGGAAAGAAAACAGTACTATCAGTAAAACTATGAACACCATCAACTGTAAGTTGCATTCCAATTTCACAGTTCAAATGTGAAGTATACAAACATCTCTTTTAGAATCAATGAGATACAGAAATAGACAGTATGACCAAATAGAACTACTTATTTAATCTCATCAGTTACCAATTGGTTCTTTTAAGATTTATCAGCTATTTCAAAACTTTAACAAATGATACATTTATTCAGTCAATAGTTAATCATTTTTAACTACTATCAGGTTAACAGGGAGCTCTGGTAGCATAGTGCCTAAGGCACATGAGTGCTAACCAGAAGGCTGGCAGTTCAAACCCACCAGCCACTCCTCAGAAGGAAGGTTGGGCAATCTACTTCCGTAGAGATACTGCCTCAGAAACCCAAGGAGGGGTCCACGGCACATAACAACAACATGGGGTTAACACTGCCTCTGCCCACAAGGATAGGCGTGCTACCAAAAAATAGCAGTCCAGTGCTCTGGGTGTGGGAACAGAAGACTGCAACAGTTAGAGAGGACACAAAACATGGAGCAGTTAATTCTGCCAGAAGTAGAGTGAGTCTTTAGTCTTTCCATGATGAACACCAACTTGGGTCAGTTGCAGGTAGTTGTGTTTTTTTTTTTTTTTAACTTTTTTATTGTGATTTGGTGAAAGTTTATAGGGAAAACCAGTTTTTCATTCAATAATTCATACATATTTTGTTTCACATGAAGGTCATTCTTTTTTCTCATTTCTTAATATAAAAATACTGACTTCAGAGGCAAAGCTTCCATTTTTAATGTGAAACCGCCTACTCTCTTGTTGTTGTTTGCTGCTGTTGAGTCTGCTATAACTCACAACAACCTTACATATAATAGAATGAAACGTTTCCGGGTCCTGTGGTATGTTTGAGTTCATTGTTGCAGCTATTGTGTCAATCCATCTTATCAAAGGTGATCTTTTACTTTACCAACAATATGTTCTTTTCTAGGGATTGGCTTTTCCTGATGCCCAAAGTAAGCAAGATGAATTGTCACCATCCTTACATCAAAGGAGAATTCTGGTTTTATTCATTCTAAGACTAATTCCAGATTTCTTCATCTTTAAGAGGGCTCGTGGACCTTCAGAGAGACACAAAATTTCTCATGGTGCTGTTTACTTGGAATCTGCTCCAGGCTTGGATTCCTCTAGACTTCGCATATCACCACCTGTAACCGATCACTTTCACTGGCTTGGTTTGGGGCCCCTGGAAGACCCTAGGATTGTCCGTTGGCTTACCATACCCTTCAGGATTTTCTCTGAGCTGGTCCTTCTGAGGATTTCCATGTTTCCTTGGAGTGCACATGAACCTCTATGTTCCCCGAATCCCATGGTAAGGGTACAGTCCTCTTCTTTTCAGATTTCTGATTTGCACCATCCAGGAAACTGAAGCCTGACCGACTTCAATTAGAAACACAAGCATTCACTTCTGAACACCAAAACCCCTTACCTCCCCCATAATTAATATAGTAAACTAATTAGTAAAAAAAGAAAATCCCTAAATTACCATTTGATAGTTGAGGAATTCCTCTGAACTCCCCATTTCTAGGACTAATGCAAGGGTCACTAACTTGGTTATATACATATATATATATAGCATCTGCGGCACAAATGTGAGTTCATTTCTTCATTGTTCTAGGAGAATGTAGGCCTTAGCTACTTATTATTTATTCATGCAGCAAATAATGAATAATTGTGCAGCTATGAGCATCAGGCACTCTATTAATTGATAGTAAGACATTGATGAATAAGATGAAATCTGATCTTACAAAAAGCTAGCGAGACCAAATTCTTAGATCTCCCAGTTGAAAAAAAAAAAAAAAAGCATTTATATTAAATGCTGATTCTATGCCATGTATTGTGCATGTTCCATTGAACAGATTCCAACATGGTGACCCCATGTGTGCCAGAGTAGAATTGGGCTCCACAGGGTTCTCAGTGGCTCATTTTTCAGAAGTAGATTTCCAGGTCTTCTTCCACGGTACCTCTGGTTAGACTCAAACCCCCACCTTTCAGTTTGCAGCCAAGCATATTAACTGTTTGCACTACCCAGGGACTCCACATGCACAGCCTGGCATTTAAAAAAGTGAAAGCATTTAAAAAAGGTATTAACTTAGGTCTCCCTTGGATACCACCTGTCACTGCCATTGAGAAGATTTCTACTCAGAGCGATCCCCACTGGGTTCCCAAGGCTGTAAACCTTTACAGAAGCAAACCACCTCATCTTTCTTCTGTGGAGTGGCTGGTGGGCTTGAACCACTGACCTTTTGTTTAGCAGCCAAATACCTCAACAACTACACCACCAGAGCTCCTTGGACACCATCTAGGAAGGTTCAATTACTGAAGTATAAAAAGGACTTGATTATGTGATAATTTCATCTTTAACAAATTCCCATGGCATATGTCTAGCCCTCTATTCCACCACTCACCAGGTTACACCAGAATTACATATTTTTTGTTTCTAAGGGTCCCTCTCCTATACACCCACACCCACACAAAGAAAACGCACACTTACTTGTGTCTAGCCAAGGACACAAGTAAACGCCTCAAAAGCCCTGCTTCCCTACAGAAAAAAAAGGTGGCCGTATTGGTGTGAACCCTAAGAATAGAATAATAGGGAAATGCAGTATATTTGGATCCATTCCAGGATAGTTTTTTGGCTGATAAGATTAATGCTGGACATCTGTGGTAAGAATAAGCTATTGTACGACTCGACGGCACATAACAACAACACAACAACAACTGAATCAGTCATTGCTAATACAATCCTACAGCACATAACAACAACACAACAACAACTGAATCAGTCATTGCTAATGCAATCCTACATCCCCTGTGACAGAAAAGTCATGTCAACCCTGCATTCTGAAACAGGAAGGAGAGGATCATCATTTTCACTCTCTTCTTTTACCTCCCCTCTATGAAAGAAACCCAAATCGCTGTCACACTAGAAGTGACTAATTTATCAATAGTCTCCACCTGTCTTTATCATACTGAGCTTCAGCACACATGATAAAAATGCATCGAGAGAAGAACACAAAGTCCAAAATATTCTGCAGCATAGCATTAAACTACCACTGGCATCACTAATCAACAACTATAATTAAGTCTAATTATAAATTACAAGTATCTAATTTTAGAAGACCTTTGCTTTACAAATCTTAGGCATTAAAGATGCTATTAACTCAGTTACTTGAAATTATTCAAGTGCTGGAAACAGCCTTCAACCTAGCTTAGAGACTGTCTTGTAATCAGGATCTCCTTCTCAGGTTTATAGGGGTCAGAGTCAGTAACCCATTCAGCATGAGGTGAGCATCTCTGAGAAGGTACCTGTAAGCTACCCACCCAAATCTCTCTTGTACACAAACCTTACACCTCCCCTTGGGCTTCAGATTCTCATTTACTCTCTCCCCTGGGGCTGGTGTGATTTTTCGTATAAGTAGTCCCAGGAAATGTGGAAGCTTCAGTCCCTATCAGTGTAACAAAGACCTAAGTTGGAGAGATGCTTGAAATGGGAAAAGGAAACAAAATCAGCCTGCAGAATATACACTAGTACCTGGCAGAATGTGTGAGCCCACTGCTTCCAGCTCTGAATAGCCATGACTCATGCTTCTGCTGAATTGTGAGCATTTTCACCTATAACTGAGATGACCAAAGTGTTCTCTTTGCCAAGTGTATCTACTGGTATGGAAAAGGAAGGAGAAGCCACAGTCATCACTAGTGACACCCTGCTGAGTTTTCTGATTTGTAAAATGAAGGCTTGCACTGCACTTGTGGACCTCTGGGGTCCTCTCAGCTGCAACACAATGAGTCTATAATCTATCATGGGAGCAATTTCAATGATGGGCTTGTTTAAGATGGACCACCCTTTGTGCCTTGGCGGTGATATGGTTTGAATTGCATCCCCAAAAAATGTTATGTTGAAGTTCTAATCTCCAGTGCCTGTGAATGCAACATTACTTAGAAATAGGTTCTTTGTAGATGCAATTATTTACATTAACATATGGTTATACTGGTGTAAGATGGGTTCTAATCAAATATGACTGAGTGACTGGAGTCTTTATAAAGGAGCTCTGGTGGCATAGTGTTTAAAGCATTTGGCTGCTAACCAAAAGGTTGGTAGTTTGAACCCACCAGATCTTCTGTGGGAGGAAAATGAGGCAGTCTGCTTCCATAATTGTTGGAAATCAGATGGGGCAGTTCTACTCTGTCCTATTGAGTTACTATGAGTGAGAATTGACTTGAAGGCAGCTGTTTTCTTCTTCTTCTTCTTTTTTTTTTTTTTTTGGTGGCCTTATAACAAGAGAAGAGACACAGACACAAATAGACACACAGAGGCAAGGACTACATGAAGACAGAGGCAGAAACTAGAGTTTTGCTGCCACAAGCCACAAGGAATGCCTGGGACCACAAGGATTTGGAAGAGGCAAGGAAAGATTCCTCCTCTAGAGCCTTCGGAGACAGCATGGCCCTGCCAACACACTGGATTTGGACTTCTGGTCTCCAGAACTGTCAGAGAATAGATTTCTGAATTTCTGTTGCTTTTTTTTCTTTCCTTTAATCCCAGGGGTGGGGAACTTTCACTTCAGTGTGTGTACAAATTCATTTTGTGTGCATGCATGTGCGTGTGGGGGGGTGGTACAATGTGAGACAGGTTGAAAAGCACTTTTCTGCCACAGAGTGAGGAGAATGGTAGGACCTCAGCAAATGCTAATTAATTGAAGGAAAATACATACTTGATTTAAAGATTTTTGATTGGAAAGAATTTTCCATCCTCATGCCCTGCCAGTCCATACAATTTACTCTGTCCTTCGGCCTTAAGAAGTAGTGCTATGTGCACTTCATCCTTTCACCACAATGCCCCCTCTGCTCCACTCTTTTCTACTTGTCTGAGATCTTCTTTTGCTCCTGGGGGCAGAATGGGATTTCAAAAACTTAGTAGTGCCCCTAGACAAAGCAAATCACTCCAGACTTTAGCTGTGCTCCCCACATTTTCTGCATACCTAGATCATAATCACATTGGCGGACACTGGGTATGGGATTGTCAGGCCTGCTAGAACACAGCCTCCTTGGGGTTTAGAAGGAACCTTTTTTTATCTTACTCTTTTTTTTGTGATTCGGGTGAAAGTTTACAGAGCAAATTCACTTTCCATACAGCAGTTCACATACACTTTGTCTCATGACATTGACTACAATTTACCACAATGCAACAGCTCCCCTCCCGCTTCCTCCTGATAGTTACCTCTTCCCTGTATCTATCCCTCCATGCACTCCTGCCCCGTGAGCTGTCTCCCTGTGCATAAACAGCCCTTCTTTCTCCCATGATTGTTCTCTCCAAGGAGTATATCTACCTCAGGTAAATGTTCAACTCATAATATGAGTTGAATTTCTGTTGCTTTAAGCCACCAGTCATCATACTCTGTTAGGGAAGCCCATGGAAACTAATATAATGATGGCCATAGGTTGATTCAACATACAATGTCCAAAAGTCTCTGACATCTGGAGACAGTGGATGGCGAAAAGTAGTGAGAGCAAATTAACTAGGGGAAAAATGTTTACTCCTCTTTCCTCCTTCTCATTGAAAGGCCTTTCCAGCAAGACTGCAAATCACTACAGGGGGCTACAGGGCTGCAGAATAGCAGCTTTAGGAAATGCGCATCACCAACTCTTTTCCCTGGGACATGGACAGTGGTGTTGACTAACAGCCATTCTTAATAGTCACAGAACACATTGAGTCCAAGTAGGTATGGTCTTCCTGTGGAGAGAAATGTGCCCTGGCAGTGACTTGCTTTGGAAAAGCAAGCTAGTATTAGGGGTTCATCTTACCTTGTAGAGGTGACTTTATCTCAAAGCACATCAGTAGCATGTAGCATGTGACACTGGGCCAATCATGACCCCTTTTCTAAATGCAGTTACCATTGTGTCTGCCACACCCGTACTCAGCCCACAGTCCCTAGAAAAGGGGCACCTAGTCCTCAATAACCATTTTCTACACTGTCTATCTCCAGCCAGAGTCGACCCACCCAGGAATGTTGATAGTTAAAAAAGATCTGCAGATTCTGTTCAGTTTCCTGAACTGTTGTGGACTCTGTGACATTATGAAAGTTAACTTTCTTATGCCTCAGTTTCCTCATCAAAAAATGAAAGGTTGCTTATATTATATGGACTCTCAGATTCCTTCTACCTTTGGTGATTCTGTGATAATAATATCAATCATCTAAGATGTGCCATTTATTATCCTTGCTCACTGTGGGCCATACAATATGCTGTTGTTGTTAATGTGCTGTCAAGTCAGTCCCGACTCATAGCGACCCCTCCTTGGGTTTCAGAGGCAGTGTCACTATGGAAGTAGATTGCCCAACTTTCCTTCCAAGGAGTGGCTGGTGAGTTTGAACCACCAGCCTTCTGGTTAGCAGTCAAGTGCCTCAGGCACTATGCTACCAGAGCTCCTGCCATTCAATATACTAACTGCTTTTCATACATCATCAAATTCAATCCTTACAACAATATGTGATTTTGATGATATTACTCCCACTTTTTTGTTGCTGTTAAGTGCTGCCAAGTTGCTTCCAAGTCAAAGCAACCCTATGCACACAGAACAAAACACTGCCCAGTCCTTCACCATCCTTACAACCTTTGCTGTGCATAACTCCATTATTCTAGCCACTGTGTCAATTCATCTCATTGAGGGTCTTTACCTTTTTCGCTGACTTCTACTTTATCCAGCATGATATCCTACTCCAGGAACTGGACCCTTCTGATAACACGACCAAAGTAAGAAGTCTAGCAGTTCTCACTTCCAAGGAGCATTCTATCTGTCCTTCTCCCAAGGCAGGTATTTCAATTTTTCTGGCAGTCTATGGTATAGTCAATATTATTCCCCAACACCACAATTCAAAGGCACCAATTCTTCTATGTTCTTCCTTATTCATTGTCCAATTTCACATGCATATGAGGCTACTGAAAATACTATGGCTTGGGTCAAGTGCACCTTAATCTTCAAAGTGACATCATTGCTCTTCAACACTTTAAAGAGGATTTTTGCAGCAGATTTGCCAAGTGCCATACATCATTTGATTTCTTGACTGCTGCTTCCATGACTGTTGATTATATATCCAAGTAAAATGAAATCCCTGACAACTTCAATCTTTCCTCCATTTATCATGATGTTGCTTATTGGTCCAGTTGGGAGGATTTTCTTTATGTTGAGGTGTAATTCATACCGAAGGTGGTAGTCTTTGACTATACTGTAGACACAAAAAGAAGTAAGACATAAAGTTTACAAAGGATCTACCCTGCTTATACCATCTTAAATCTTTTTCGTGGAAGTATATGCTTTGTTTTAAATCAAATAACATAGAAATTAACAGTAGGCAAACAAACAAAAATCACCTAAAACCAGATTAAAAATAAAATGAGATAGTATTTTTATAACCCTTCTATTTTGTCAACTGATGACTCTATTTTTTACTCTGCTTTTTAAACTGCCAAATCAAGTGAGTAGATTCATTATTTTAAACACAATGTTGCATAAATCTTGATGAGTTCTCTGACAAGTCTCTAAGAAGATGTATGACAGTGAAACTTAGGTATTGAAATCAGAAGCAGTCTTATGAAAACTAATCTTCCATATCTGGGGCCTCGTGTTAAAAATACCTTAGTCAGGGGTGACTCCACCTCACTGCCAAATGTTTTTCATCTACCTGTCATTTCCAACAAGCATTAATATGAAAAAGGAAATGTTTTTTTTCACCTGTTATCATAATGAGGTGAACTTTTAGCTTTAATTTGGTTGCCACCTGCTGGCTGAAAGACAAAAATCTTCCTTCCTCAATAAAAATCACTTAGTAACTCAGAGGACAAATGCAATGCCAGACTACTAGCAAACTATATTTGGGCAACAGCAGGCGATCCTCAAGAAGGGAAAGGAACTAATATTTAATGGGTCTACTGCAAGCCAAATACTTATTTGCTCCACATATATTATTGCATTTACTTTGCCCCAAACTGTATGATAAAAATATCAATACTACCATTTTGTGGAAGAGAAAGCAAGTGACTGACTTCAGATAACACAACCAAAAAGTGGCAATGAATTCAAAAACAGGTCCCATTCAGATATCAATACATCCTGTTTTTGTTATTCCATGATGTTCCTTAACAATGATGTGTACAAGTAATCTTATATTAGACATAAAATACTGTTAAGGCTTACAAATATGAGAAGTCGAGCTACAACTCACTGTATAGTCATAAAATACTCATCATATCTCACATTAAGCAGAGAGTGAAAAACCAGTCAATTCCAACTCATGGTAGCCCCATGTGTGTCAGAGTAGAACTGTGCTCCATAGAGTTTTCCACAGCTAGAACCTTTTGGAAGTAGATCACCAAGCCATTCTTCCATGGTGTCTCTGGGTGTACTTGAACCTCCAGCCTTTCAGATAGCAGTCAAGTGCAAATAACCATTTGCACTACCCAAGGACTTGTTAAGCAGAGGCCAGATAAATATTTCATACATTTTTCAGGGAGAACTATCAACAATTGGTCAAAGTAAGGTACAATGAGAATACTGTTGTTGTTAGGTGCTGTCTCCGACTCATAGTGACCCTATGCACAGCAGAATGAAATACTACCCGGTCCTGAGCCAGCTCCATGGTTCTTGCTATACTTGAGCCCATCACAGCTGCCACTGTGTCAGTCCATCTCATTGAGGGCCTTCCCCTCTTTTGCTGACGCTCCACCTTACCAAGCATGACATCCTTCTCCAGGGAATGGTCTCTTCTGACAACATGACCAGAGTATGTGAGACGACGCCTGGCCATTCTCGCCTTCAAGGAGCATTCTGGCTGCACTTCCTCCAGGACAGACCTGTTAGTTCTTTTAGCAGTCTACGGTACTTTCAGCATTCTTCACCAACACCACAGCTTCAAAAGCATCAATTCTTCTTCAGTTTCCTTTATTTATTGTCCAGCTTTCACATGTATATGAGGTGATTGAAAATACCATAGATTGTGTCAGGCACAACTTAGTCCTCAAGGAGACACTTAGTCCTCTTCAGCCCTTGAAAGAGGTCCTTTGCAGCTGATTTGCCCAGTGCTATATGTCATCTGATGTCCTGACTGCTGCTTCCATTGGCGTCGATTGTAGAACCAAGCAATGTGAAGTCTTTGACAATTTCAATCTTTTCTCCATTTATCATAATGTTGCTTATAGGTCCAGTTGTGAAGATTTTTGTTTTCTCTATATTAAGACGTAATCCATACTGCAGACTGTATTCTTCATTCTTCACCAATTAGTACTTCAAGTCATCCTCACTCTCAGCAAACAAAGTAGTGTCATCAGCCTATCGCAGGTTGTTAATGATTCTTAATGGTTCTTCCTCCAATCCTAATGCCACGTTTTTCTTCATACAGTCCAGCTTCTCAGATTATTTGCTCAGCACACAGATTGAAAAAGCGTGGTGAAAGGATACCACCCTGCGCACTCCCTTCTTGATTTGAAACCATGCAGTGTCCCCTTGTTCTGTCTGAATGATTGCCTCCTGGTCTCTGTACAGGTTCCTCAAGCAGATAATTAAATGCTCTGGAATTCCCATTCTTCTCAATGTTATCCATAATTTGTTATGATCCACACAATCAATGCTTTTGCATAGTCAATCTTTCTGGTATTCTTTGCTTTGAGCCAAGATCCATCTGACATCAGCAATGATATCCCTCATTCCACGTCCTCTTCTGAATCCTGCTTGCATTTCTGGAAGTTCTCTGTCAATATACTGCTGCAACCACTTTTGAATTATCTTCAGTAAGATTTTACTCATATATAATATTAATGATATTGTTTGATAATTTCCACATTCCGTGGGATCACCTTTCTTTGCAATGGGTACAAATATGGATGTCTTGCATTCAGTTGGCCAGGTAGCTGTCTTCTAAATTTCTTGGCATAACCAAGTGAGTGCCTCCAGCATTTGTTGAAACATCTCAATGGGTATCTTGTCAATTCCCGGAGAACCTTCAATAAAAATGATTTTCAGGGAATCTGAAAAAGTAATGAATCATAAATGGTAATTTTGAATATTGAGTCATTTAGTGAGGAAATGTGAAAATTTGAGAACAAATAAGGAGTATTGGGTACTTTTCTTTTGTCCATTTAGGAAACAGTCATCTATGCACCTATCTCCAGCATAGTGGGTGCCATATCAGCACATGCACAGCCCAGCACCTGGCTTCAAGGAGTTCATGATCTGGTTGGCTAGATACAAATATAAAAGAAGTCCTTCCCACATTTCTGATGTGGCCTTCCACATCCTCATCTATGTTCCTCATCCATGTTCCTCATCCAACATCTCTTTCTGTCTTTGAGAAGCATGTCTTAGCTACCTAGTGCTATCATAACAAAAATTCCATTGTGGGTGGCTTTAAAGAACAAGAATTTATTTTCTCACTGTTTTGGAGGCTAATAGTCTAAATCAGAGTCTGCGCTATATCAAGTCCTCTGTGGGCCTCTCTCCTCGTTTCTGGTGACTGCCAGCAATCCTTAGCACTCCTTTGTAGACACGTCATCACATTGTATCAGTCTTTCCCCTGTGTGTGTGTTCTCTCTGTGTCTGCACTTCCCTTTATAATCCTCAGAAGGGATTAGGTTTAGGATTTACTCTACTCTGGCATGGTCTCATTAACATAACAAAAGAAAACCCCTGTTTCCAAACAGGGTCACATCTACAGATTCAGAGGCCAGGAAGACTCAATACATATTTTGGGGGCAACACAATTCAATTCACAACAACGCATTGCCTCTGCTGACAAAAACAATGGCTAATATTTGAATGATAACTGTAGCATGCACCATTCTAACCACCTTATGTATATAACTGTTTCAAAAATGATTGCAGCAGTACATTGACAGGGAACTTCCAGAAGTGCAAGATGGATACAGAAGAGGACGTGGAACAATATTTATCATTTCTGATGTCAGATGGATCTTGGCTGAAAACAAAGATTACCAGAAAGAAGTTTGTTGTTGTTGTTATGTGCCGTCGAGTTGGCCCTGACTCATAGCGACCCCTCCTTGGGTTTCTAAGGTGGTATCTCTATGGAAGTAGATTGCCTAACCTTCCTTCCAAGGAGTGGCTGGTAGGAATGAACCACCAGCCTTCTGGTTAGCAGTCAAGTGCATTAGGCACTATTCTACCAGAGCTCCTAGGAAGAAGTTTACTTATATTTTATTGACTATACAAAAGCATTCAACTGTGTGGATTATCAGAAATTATGGATGACATTAAGAATGAGAATTCCATAGCACTTACCTGGTTCATGTGGAACCTGTACATAGACCAGGAGACTGTCGTTCAAATACAACAATGGGATACTGCATGGTTTAAAATCAAGAAGGGCGTGTGTCAGGATTGTGTTCTTCCACTATAATTATGCCATCTGTATGCTAAACAAATAATCCAAGAAGCTGGACTATATGAAGAAGAATGTTGCATCAGGATTGGAGCAAGACTCATTAACAACCTGTGATATACAGAAAACACAACCTTGCTTCCTGAAAGTGAAGATGACTTGGAGCACTTACTGATGAAGATTAAAGACTACAGTCTGCAGTATGGATTATACCTCAACATAAAGAAAAAGAAAATTCTCACAACTGGACCAATAAGCAACATCACAATAAATGGAGAAAAGATTGATGTTGCCAAAGATTTTATATCACTTGGTTCCACAATCAACACCAATGGAAGCAGCAGTCAAGAAATCAGATGATGTATTACACTAGGCAAGTCTGCTGCAAAAGACCTCTTTGAAGTGCTGAAGAGCAAAGATGTCTCTTTGAAGAGTAAGGTGCACTTAATTCAAGCCATGGTATTTTCAGTAGCTGCATATGGATGTGAAAGCTGGACAATGAATAAGGAAGACCAAAGAAGAGTTGATGCTTTTGAGTTGTGGTGTTAATGAAGAATACTGAACGTACCACGGACTGCTGGAAGAATGAACAAATCTGTCCTGGGAGAAGTGCATCCAGAATGCTCTTTGGAAGCGAGAATGGCCAGATTTCATCTCACCTAGTTTGGTCATGTTGTCAGAAGGTACCATTCCCTGGAGAAGGGTATCATGCTTGGTAAAGTAGAGAGTCAGCAAAAAAAAGGGCCCTCAATGAGATAGATAGACACAGTGGCTGCCGTGATGGGCTCAGGTACAGCAAAGATTGTGAGGTTGGTGCAGGACTGGGCACTGTTTCATTTTGTTGTACATAGAGTTGCCATGAGTCAGAGATGACTAGATATCACCTAACAACAGCCATATGTGTGTGTGTGTGTACAAATAATCTCTACACAACCATGTAAAATAACTGGTATCTTTAATCTCTGTTTTATAGATGCAAGCCTAAGCAATTTTCCTAAGATCACACAGTTCTATGAAGTGTCAGAATCACCATTCAAACCCATGTACTTTACTCCATAGTTCATATACTTAACTAGACTATATAGCCTCTTAAGGGACAGAGTATGCTTTTCCTGGTTCCACAGGAGAACAACAGGAACAGAAAAGTCCACTAACTAATTCAATGCTGTATAGTTAAGTAGCAAGCAGAGCCAGAAGAGGAATCTAATTCTCTAATCATTAGACCAGTTCTCTATTACTTCCATGATGCTCTTCTTAAAATAAGATTAATGATACAACAAGCACAAAGAATATTCATGCATGTCAACTAAGAGAGATCAAGGCCAGGTCATTGAAAACAAAACTTTTAGCAGTGATGGTAATAGACTAGGCTTATTCCAGTCAAGACTGCCTAGAGGCTGAGTTACTTCAAGACCCAGCTCAAAAATAATAGCCACTAAATTAGTGTGTGTGTAAGAGGGATCATCACAAATCTGCTTCTCAGTTATGGCAAGTGAGTAAAATAAATATATAGCCTCCACAGGGAATGAAACTTATTTGGACATATAAAATGTGAAATAGTTGGTTAAAAACTGACCTTGGGCAATGTACCAAATGTGTGTGACCAATATGGTGGCATTGAGGATGAGAAAGACATAGAGAGGTATATGGGAGGCACAGACAACAAAGATGAACCCTTTTGCACATACAGTACTGCATTGTCAGTGAAGGCAAACATGGGTATATGGGTGGATACATGGGTGGACAGGCTGAACTATTAGTTATGTCTATAAAATGGGGAGTGCATCCAAGAACATGTATAGGATTGGCACACAATGGTCCTATAAGTTTATGTGAATGATCAGAATTCCCAGGTGTATAGTAGAGCTGACAATGGGCAAGGTTGTGATCACTGCTTGGTCACAGCCAGCTACCCAGAGGGATTGTAGTTGAACTTGGGTCTTGGGACCATAGTCACAGGGAACATCAAGCTCAATTGTCATAACATACTATACAAAACATTGTTCCACCTCCTACTTTGGTGAGTAGCGACTGGGATCTTAAAAGCTAGCAAGCTGCCATCTAGATGCAACGATGGGTCTCTCCTCTTCCAGAGCAAAGAAGAATAAAGAAAACCAAAATTCATGGAAACAATTAGTCCTAAAGACTGGTACACCATCCGATCTGCAGCCTATATGACTATGAGACCAGAAGAACTAGATGGTGCCTGGCTACCACTGTCATCCACTTGGAAGGGGATCTATGTAGGAGATCCTTGATAGAGAGAGAGAAAAATGTGGAACAAAACTCAAAATCATTTAGAGAAAAAAAAAAGGGGGGGGGGACCAGGTTTGCTGGTCTGATAGAGCCTGGTGGAACCACTGAGACTATGGCCCCTAGTTGCCCTTCAGGTCTGGAATTGAACCCACACCGTGGTTTCCAGCCAAACAAAAGACAGGCATTTGAGTTGAACATTTACCTGAGGTAGATACACTCCTTGGAGAGAACAATCATGGGAGAAAGAAGGGCTGCTTATGCACAGGGAGACAGCTTAGGGGGCAGGAGTACATAGAGTGATGGACACTGGGAAGAGGTAACTATGGGGAGGAAGTGGGAGGGGAGCTGTTGCATTGTGGTAAATTGTGGTCAATGTCATGAAACAAAGTATATGTGAACTGCTGTATGGAAAGTGAATTTGCTCTGTAAACCTTCACCCAAATCAGAATAAAAAAAAAAAAGAAAGAAAGAAAATGCAAAAAGAAAAAAGGAAAAAAAAAAAAAACTGACCTTGGTAATCACAGCATACATTTTCCCTCCAGAAGCTTCATGGAGCCACATGTAAATGTTTAGGTAGTAAAGAACTACAACATACTGAACATGAATCATATTACATCTGGTAGCTTCCTTCTCAGCAGAATGAGCCTGAGGATTGAGGCATGGGACACTTGGCTAGGTAGTCATTCAGGGCCGAGCATGCCTGCCCAGAGCAATGATGCACAATCAATGAGCCAAAGTGAGACACCCATGGCTATCCTGGTCTAACTATAGAGATGAAAACAATTCTAGTCCAGGCAACAACTTTTCAGAGGCATCTACCTCTTTTCATGAAATAAGGTATTTTTTGTCCTGAGATAGTCATTATACATTTTCATCTCTTCTCAGCCTGTCACAGAAAGCAGAGGTATGAAACTGTAAGTTCCTTGAGAGCAGAGCCCATGATTTTTCACAGTGTAGGGTATCTAATTGGTGCCTAAAAAAGATTTATGCAATGAATGAACAGTGATAATCCCTGGCCCATCCCATCCTCCTTGGCAATATAGCCTTCCTTTTTTTCTCTCATTTTATTTTGTCCACTTCCAGTCACCTGTTCATCTTCCTCATTAGGTGTGAACTCTTCTCCATCTTGGAAGCCCAGCTTCCCAGAAGGACCTGACATGAAGGAACAATTCTAGCAGGAGAAGTGATTAACTAGACATCTCAGATAGTCCCTTCACTTTGAGAGAAAGGGTCAGCATTGTAAGCCTCCATTTACATTGTTTATCAAGTTATAATGATAAATCAACCTCAGGGACACATTTAAAAGGCATCATCTTTATGTTCTGAAATCATTGGGAAAGATAAGAGAATTATATCTGCTCCTAACACGTCTCTGGAAGTAACACCTACACACAGTCATTATCCTCAGATGAAATTTTACCTGAGAGCTTTAGCAGAAATAATTGTTATTGTTTATAACTGTTTCTCACATTCATTAAAAACTTTGTAATTGAAAGATATAGTTCTAACTAGTCTTTATCACCAATCAAACAAAATGATGACACTGAAGGCAATGTGTGTATCATGAGACAGATAGATAGACAGACAGATACACTGACAGATAGGTACTGAAACCAACCTGTCCAGAATTAGAAAGGCATAAAATCAAGCCTAGTGGTCACCAGAGAGTAGATCCAAAGGAATTTCATAAATACTCCTTTGTTGGATTCTTTTATTGAATTTCTCAGGACATTAATGCTTGTGTGGCTCCATGTTTTTATTTACCATAGGATGATAGATTCGTTTTCTTTTATGAAGGTTATAAGAAAAGGCAAAAACATAATGCAAGTGGAGAAAGAACACTGGTCATGTAGGTGATTCCATGGAGAATTTTACTGTTGCTGCTGTTATGTGCTGTCGAGTCGGCCCCAACTCATAGCAACCCCTCCTTGGGTTTCCGAGGCAGTGTCGCTACAGAAGTAGATTGCCCAACCTTCCTTCCGAGGAGTGGCTGGTAGGTGTGAACCGCCATCCTTCTGGTTACTCCAGTCTCCTCCTTTCCCTGCCCAGTAACTCCCTCACCACTACCATGCCCCTCATAGTTATGGACTCCTGTGTGTCCTGCATTTCCTTATGAGAATATTGTCCCTTTGGTGCCTCCTGCTTGATTGCTACAAGGGATGCATTCCATAGAGTATGTGGGTGCATCACCCTAGGTTGAGAGGTCTGCCTGTACATCTTGTTTACTGTTGGGCTGAGATCCAGCCCCTAAGAGTGAGTTTTATTCCAGGCTCAGAATGTATCCTAGGGCTATAGTCTTGGGGATCTCACCAGACTCCATTCAACCAGTAATTCTGGTCATCAATGAGTTTTCAGATTTTGTTCCATGTTTTTCCTTCCAATCTATGCAGGATCTCCAGATTTGATCCTTTCCTGAATAGCTGGCATTGGTAGCTGGGCACCATCTATAATATATGGATTTTGGGGGGGCGCTATTCAAGAATAAAATGGAATGGAAAGATTCACAGGACAGGGGAATAAATGAGTGAAAATCTAAGCCTCAGATTCATTTATTCTATGTTGAATATATTTATATTTTAGCAATATTTTTAATATATTTTATCATAATGATAAAGTAGATTCAAAAGTAGACTGAGCTCAGCTTTTATAATAATAAATGAGAATAAATGAGTGAAAATGTAGGCCTCAGATTCATTTATTCTATGTTGAATATATTTATATTTTAGCAGTATTTTTAATATATTTTGTCATAATGATAAAGTGGATTCAAAAGTAGACTGAGTTCAACTTTTATAATAAGGAAATTTTTAAATTATATTCTGTGGATCTTCAAAGTGGTATTATTTTCCTATATCTAAAAAGAACTCATCAAATTCTGTATCCATTTAATGTTAAAATAATTTTCAATGATTTAAACAATTTCAATAATATTTGGTAGTACCAATGATGGAGTCCCTGGGTAGTGCCAATGGTTAACAAGTTCAGCTGCTAACCAAAAGTTTGCAGGTTGGAGTTCACCAGAGGGCTGTTGGAAGAAAGATCTGCCAACTTACTTCCAAAATAAATCAGCCATTGAAAACTCTAAAAAGGACAGTTCCTCTGACACACATCAGATCATTAGGACTTGGAGTCAAATCAATGGCAACTAATTTTTGTTCCTCTTGTTGTTTCAGTACTAATGAAAAATGTTTGTTTAAAAACATACCCAAAATCATAAAACAAACTTCATACTGATAATATTTATTGCAATATTCCATTCTTAAATATGAACATATTTTAGATGACATATTTGATAATTTTTCTGTCCAATTACATTTATGGTAAAAAAAAAAAATTGATAGAAAAGATAAGCTATATGGGCATTCTACTCTAAAAATTAAATGATCACTTCCATGGAAAAACTTACAGTCAAGGGTCTACTCTCTATTTCTCTCCATTTTAATGTTCATCTTGCACATTTAGCTACCTTCTGGATATTTCTATTAAATATCTCTCCAACATCTCAATTCTGTATGCTCATGTTGCCAGTCTGTGGAGATTACTAAAAGGTACCCCCAAAGAAATTTTAAAAATGATAGCAACTACAGTACTGAGTCAACTGACCCATAATGGGTCACTGCAGAGATAGACAAAGTAACCTAAAAGAGAGACCAACTATTAGGACAGAAAGACCAAGCCAATGAGACTAAATTATAATCCTATTAAGCTAACATATCTTTAAAAAGCTATGTGGATCACTTCCAGTAAGATGGTGGAATAGGCAGACAAGCTCCACAGACCTTCTTCAGCAAAGAAAAGAGAAATCAATTGACAGAGATACAGAAGATAATCCTGGAGCTCAGAGCTTTGAAAGGGAGGATACTGTGATAGTTGGAGCTGTGTGTCAACTTGGCTGGACCCCAGTTCTGTGTGGTTGTTCCCATGATGGGATGTGATGACTGTGTTCTGAGTGGCCAATCTGTTCAAGGGGAGTTTTCCTAGGGGTGTGGCCTACTTCCAGGATATCCAGGGACATCCTGGGAAGAGAGACATTCTTCTGGAGATCAGGATTCTGTTGTGCTGTCTACAACTGTCCATGAGGGAGCAGTCCACCGTTTGGCCTGGAGATCTTGGATTCGTCATTCACTGGAGTCAACAGCTGTTGTACTGCCTGCCAGCCTTGAGCTTCTCAGCCCCTGTGGGGAAAAGCCTCCAGCCTGACGTTTGCTCCAGGGACTTTGGACTTGCCGGCTTCTATACATTTGTGAGCCATTTTCCTAAGATAAATTTCTCCCTCTCTTTATATATATATATATATATATATATATATATATATAAGCTTTGCTGGTTTTTGTTTCTCTAGATAACCCAGTCTAACACAGATACATAAGTGGATTAGTCACCAACTAGTAGAAAACCCTGAATGAAAACAGTTGAGTACAGAGATGGTTAGAGCAATGGACTGTCAGCTACTCTGACGGAACCAACAGCCTGAATATTTCCAAGTGGTGTTGGAACCTAAGAATTGACCTAAAGATCAGCCCTGGTAGCCAAGGCCTGCGGGAACAACTGCGCTGGTGGCCTATGACTAGGAAGGGAAACAGCAAGGAAGGAAACAACCTGAGCTGTGGACTTTCGGCTATCTGGAGGGCACAGTCATTTTGAATGTACAAAAGCAGCAGCCATTTTGGATATTTAAAGTGACCAAGGGCACAGCCATTTTGAATGTTTATAAGCGGTGGCCATCTTGGATATTTAAAGAGAGCAAGGTTGCAGCAATTTTGAATCTTTACAAGTGGTGGCCATTTTTTATTTTAAAGTGACAGCGTTCTCATTTGAATTCCAGAGATCTAAGGAATAGGCTTTGTTTGCCAAGGATGGCAGGGACATATGGGAGGCTGACAATGGGAAAGGAGACAGGTAGTGAGTGTATAAGTGCTGCCAACTAGCAAATAGAGGAGCAAAGCACAGGACCCTGCTTAAGTAGATAACATACAAAGGAAATGAAAATCATGGGCAAGTCACTCCAACATACAATCACCAATTAAATATAAACACAAAAACATCACAATGACTCAGAGACAACAGAGCATCACAGTCGACACAAAGAAACAAGATAAAGCAGGAGAAACAAGGGACCACGATACAGACCCAAAACACATCTGAGGAAGACACAGCATTGGAACTCCCTGATAAGGAATTCAAAAGAATTATATTTAGGTACTTTCAAAGAATCAAAAGGCAGATCAAGGAAAACACTGACAAAATTGAGGAAAGCACAGAGAAAACCCTAGAACAATTTTGAAATAAAATACAAGAATAAAATGACAAAATAAATGAAAAATTAGAAATGATACAAAATGTACAGACAGAAAGCCAGAAGATTAATACTAAAATTTCAGAAATAGATAACACATTGAACGGGCAAAGGAGTAGAACTGAATCAATGGAAGAATTAGTGAGATTGAAGGTAAATACCTCAATACTTCTTTGGAAAGTGATCAATCAGAAAAAAGATCAAAACAAAATGAAGAAAGCTTAAGGTTCATGTGGGATACCATCAATAGGAATAACCTACATGGAATCGGAATTCCAGAACAGGAAGAGACAAAAATAAAACCACAGAGAAAATTTTTGAAGACTTGTTGGAAGATAATTTTCCTGGTATGATGAATGATGACAATATATGCATTCAACAATTCCAATAAACTCCAAACAGGGTAGACCACAAAAGAAAATCACTAAGACATATCATCATCAAACTCACCAAAACCAAAGACAAGGAAAGAATCCTGAAAGTAGTATGGGGAAAACAAAAAGTTACTTTGTATGTTAAGTTTGTATGTCAACTTAGCTGGGCCTGGTTGAGTGGCTGGGTAGCTGGATGTAGTATTACCCATGATGAGACTGGTAATCAACTCCATGGTAGAATCTACTGTAAGCAGTTGAGTAGCTGCCCTAGGGATGTAGTCTGCTTCCTGTATATGTGGAGAAGCCTTGTAGAATGGTCTCTAGCTTATGGCATGCTTGGACCTTGCATGTAGCTGTGTCATTGTTCAGCAGCCTGCCATGCTCTGGCGACCTTGGGACTTATAATGGACTTGAATTAATGGCCTGCCATGTGGTTTGGTAACATCAGGACTGTGCTATTTTATTTGTCAATCTTGGGCTTGTTAGATTCAGCAGCCAGTAGCTGCCTGAGTGAAGAGATGCCTCTAGCTTCAGTGGGCTAGGAGCAAGAGGCAGAGCTGAAGCCCAACGTTGAGGGGCTTTCACTCAGCCCCTAGAGCCTGACACTTTGAACTTGGACTTAAAGCCTCCAAACTATAAGAGAATAAACTCCTGTTTGTTAAGGCCATCCCATTTGTGTTATAATCTTGTCAGAGAAGCACTAGGTAACCAGAACAGTTACCTACAAGGGGCAACCAATAAGAATAAGCTAAGATTTCTCAGCAGAAACTATGTAGGACAGAAGGCAATGGGATGGTATATATAAAATCCTGAAAGAGAAAAATTTCCAACCAAGAATTATGTACGCAATAAAATTGTCCCTCAAATATAATGGTGAAATTAGGACATTTCCAGATAAGCAGAAATTAAGGGAATTTGGCAAAACCAGACCAACCTTACAAGAGATGCAAAAGGAAGTTCTTTGGACAGAGAAGCAACAATAGAAAAAACAACTGATCATTAGCATACATAATGACAACCCAGAAACCAACCCAGCTATGGAAGTATCCAAAATAAATGAGCCTACAAGATTGTAAACAGGGAATCAGAGATATCAATTGACAAATGAGCACAACTACAAACCAAAAAGAGGGAAAAAAACTGTGTAGTTATGGAACTCTCGTGGTGTAATGTCTAAGGCACTTGACTGCTAACCAGAAGAATGCTGGTTCAAACCTGCCAGCCACTTCTCAGAAGGAAGGTTGGGCAATCTACTTCCATGGTGATAACTGCTTCGGAAACCCAAGGAGGGGTCACTATGAGTCGGATCTGATTCATGGCAGTATGTTTGGTTTGTTTTGGAAGTCAAGACAACTACAAGATAGAACGGACTGTTCTAAACTTGGGAAGAAAACTATAAATCACAGGATAACCTCAAAGAAAAATGATAAACCTTCACATCAAAATCAAAAAGAGGATCAGCACAAATATTTAGCAAATACTAAAACAATAGCAATGAAGAAGTAATAACATGATTCATAAACAAAATGAGCTCAGCACAGAAAATTATATGGAACAAAGAAATCAACACCACAAAAAAGCCCATAACAAAATGACAGCAACAAATTCATACTTGTCGATAATTACATATCTGGCAAGGGACTTATGTCTAAGATTTATAGAAAACTCCAATGCTTCAACACCAAAGGAATTAACAATTTAATTGAAAAATGGGCAGAAGACATGAATAGACACTTCACCAAGGAGAATATTCAGGTAGTCAGCAAATACATGAAGAAATGCTCATGATCATTGGTCATCAGAGGGATGCAAATCAAAACAACAATGAGATACCGTCTCACCCTAGCACTGATGGCAAGGTTCAACGAGACAGAAAAAACAAATGCTGGTGGGGATGTGGAGAGATTGGGACTCTCACACATGGCTGATGGGACTGTGAAGTGATACAACCACTGTGGAAAGCAGTATGGTGATTCCTTAGAAAGCTGGAATTAGAGATACTATTTGATCTAGCAATCCCATTACTAGGTATATATCCTAGAGAGGTGAGAGCCAGGATAGGAACAGATATATGCACACCCATGTTCATTGCAGCACTATTTACAATAGCAAAAAGATGGAAACAACCTGTGTGACAATCAAGGGAAGAGTAGATGACCAAACTATGGTACATATACACACAATGGAATGCTATGCAGCACTAAAGAATAATGTGAAGTCTGCAAAACACCGCATAACATAGATGAGCTTGGAGGAAATTATGCTGAGTGAAATAAGTCAATCACAAAAGTACAAATGTAATATTAGTTCATTAATTTAAAAAGTCAAGGAAATGTTTATATATGGAAGTAAACGTTCTTTGTTGGTTGCCAAGGGGTGGGATGGGAGGGGAGGGGAAGGAACACTGCAAAAAAAAAAAAAAAGCATTGACTCATGTCACCTTAGTTTTATGTATTTCACTGTATATAAATTATATTTCAATAAAATGCATTTTTTTTAAAAAGCTATGTGGATCAAAGTATGTGAGTGAGGCTTGGGCATGGCAAGTAGATTAGACAGATGCATAGGAAATGGCTGTATCTATGCAAATGCCGTACAAGAGGCCAAGAGCCTTACCTACTGGGCATAAAGACTAGCTAGACTTCATCATTAATAGAGGGATCCCTCAGATCTAATGCATCTAGCACCCTTATTTTTGCTGAGGAGTCCATTTTACGGCATGGTTTGGCATGCTGTTTGGCCTAGGAGTTATGTGCTAATTAGACAAACTTTTAAGAATTTCTCATTTTTGTACCCCCTCCAGTCTTCTTAAGACTAAACAACAGTTTAACTTAACTAGTAAAGAATATCTACCTTGACCATTGTGCTTTTTCTAGATCTATCTGACAACAGCAACTCAGAAGATTAGATAAGAAATTAGGGGTCAATGACCTCATGTCAATGGGGGAGGAGCAACTCAGAAAAGAAGGCTGAAAATAGTGGCACAACTCAAAGAAGGTAATCAGTGTAGAAACTGTTGAACTGGTGTATGTTTTGGTATGTATATTTTCAACAACAACCAAATCAACAATTTTTTTTTTTTTAATTCTCAGTTCTGCATCACTGCTCTCTAATAATGTATTGATAAAATTCCTTCTAACTAGCATGACCGTACAGGGCATAAATTGACCATTTCTGAACACTCCCATCCCTGTGACAAGTCAAAAACAGCCAATGAAGTATACAAAATAGAAATATACATCTCTATGATTTGTCACAAAGCAAATACTCAAATAATGACCATTCCAGCTAAGAAAGAAGATACGGCAAGCTTCCCATAAACGTTGTGCCTCTTCCTTCTCAGTGACTAGCCCCCCTGCTATCTGAACTTAATTGATAATCAATTCTTTACTTTCTTTTTGCAGAATTGCCATTTAAGTGCACTTTTTTTTAAAAGAACTTTTATAACTGTAAAGCTACAAATGATTTATTTTATGCCTGGTTTCTTTTGCTTAAAATATGCTCATGATTCATCCACATTGTCAATATAGGTGTAGTGCGCTCCTATTTCTTGCTGTCCCATAGTATGAACGTTGTTGTTTTAGGTGCTGTTGAGCTGATTCCCACTCACAGCGACCCCATGTGCAACCGAATGAAACACTGCCGGGTCCTGCACCGTCCTCACAATCCCTGCTGCGCTTGAGCCCATCATCACAGCCTCTGTGCCAATCCATCTCGCTGAACCTCTTCCCCTTTTTCTCTGACCCTCCACTTTACCAAGCCTTATATCCCTCTCTAGGAACTGGTCCCTTCTAACCACATGACCAAAGTAGGTGAAATGAAGCTTGGCCATTCTTGCTTCCAAGGAGCAGGCTGGCTACACTTCTTCTAAGACATATTTGTTCATTCTTCTGGCAGTCGATGCTATATTCAGGATTCTTTGCCAACACCACAACTCAAAGGCATCAACTCTTTTTTGGCCTTCTTTATTCATTGTTCAGCTTTCACATGCATTTGAAGTGAGTGAACAAACCATGGCTTGGGTTAGGCACACCTCAGTCTTCAAAGTGACATCTTTGCTTTTTAACATGTTAAAGAGGTCTTATGCAGCAGATCTGGCCAGTGCAATACAAGGTCTGATTTCTTTATTGCTGCATCCATGGGTGTTGATTGTGGATCCAAGTAAAATTAAATCGCTGGCAACTTCAATCTTTTTTCCAGTTACCATGATGTTTATTGGTCCAGTTGTGAGGATTTTTGTCTTCTTTATGTTGAGTGCAATCCATACAGAAGACTGTAGTCTTTGATCTTAATCTGTAAGTCCTCTTCACTTTCAGCAAGCAAGGTGGTATCATCTGCATATTGCAGATTGTTAAATGACTCGATGGCACATAACAACAACAACGACTCTTCCTCCAATCCTGATGCTGCATTCTTCTTCATACAGTCCAGCTTCTTGGATTATTTGCTGAATATACAGATTGAATACGTATGGTGAAACAATACAACCCTGACGTACTCCCTCCTGATTTTAAATCATATAGTATCTCCTTATTCTGTTCAAATGACAGCTTCCCAGTCTATGTACAGTTTCCTCATGAGCACAATTAAGTGTTCTAGAATTCTGCTTCTTCGTAATGTTATCCATAATTTGTTATGATCCACACAGTTGAACACCTTTGCATAGTCAATAAAACACAGGTAAACATTTTTTTTGGTGTTCTTTATTTTCAGCCAAGATCCATCTGACATCAGCAATATCCCTCATTCCATGTTTTCTTTTGAATCCAGCTAGAATTTCTAGGAGTTCCCTATCAATACACTGCTGCAACCATTATTGAATGATCTTCAGCAAAATTTTATTTGTGTGTGATATTAATGATATTGTTCAATAATTTCTACATTCTGTTGGGTCACCTTTCCTTGAAATGGACACAAATATCAATCTGTTCAGTTGGTTGGCCAGGTCGCTGTCTTCCAAATTTCCTGGCATAAAAAGTGAGCATCCTCAGGGCTGCATCCATCTTTTGAAACATCTCAATGGGCATTCTATCGATTCCTGAAGCCTTGTCTTTTGCCAATTTCTTCAGTGCAGCTTGGATTTCTTCCTTTAGTACCATTGGCTGTTTTTCATATGCTACCTCCTGAAATAATTGAATGCCAACCAATTGTTTTTGGTACAGTGACCTATGTATTCTTTCCATCTTTTTTTTTTTTTTTTAATGCAGTTCAAGTATTCAGTATTTTGCCTCGTTCAGTATTTTGTCCATAGAATCCTTCAATATTACAATTTGAGGTTTAAATTTTTTCTTCAGTTCTTTCAGCTTGAGAAATGCTGAGTGTGTTTTCCCTTTTGGTTTCTTAGCTCTAGGTCTTCACACATCTCATTATAATAACTTACTTTTTCTTCTCAAGCCACCCTTTGAAATGTTCTGTTTAGTTCTTTCACCTTAGCCACTGTCCTTTCAAGAGCAAGTTTCTCATTCAATAGTTTATAATAAAAACAAATTTGTACTCTACCCCACCATTATCTAAGCTCCTTTCACCCTTGACATCACTACTTAAGATAATGGCATAATTGTTATATTAATAAATATGACTGTTTCCTTTCCTCAACTCATATAGCAGCCTATTTGTCTTACTAGTTTATTATAGTGTGTTTGTATTATGTATATTGGTATACCAGCCTTATGTATACTCATCTTTGTATTTCACACCATATAATAGGTACTTAATAATATTTGGCAAGTTAAATTTGTATCTAAAATGTTACCACTTAAAATTGTATTCATCCCTTAGGGATACCTTATAGCCTGAAAGAAAAAAGGTTGACTCATATTTCCTTCCTGTCTTTATTCTCTCTTGAATAATCTAAACCAAGACAAGATGTTTATTATATTTATATTGGCCAAAATCTGCTTACCTACAGGAAAATGGGTAAATGTAGTATTTTCATACAATGGAATATTAGACAGTAGTTAAAAAATAAATAACTTCTGATCCATGAACACTATAGGAGAATCTCAAAAACATTATGTTGAGGAAAAAAATTAAAAATCTCAGACACAAAAGCATGTATGATGTGTGATTTCATTTTAAGTAAGTTTAATAATAGACAAAACTAAGCTATAGTGATAAAAATCAGAATACTGGAGTGGAGGGGTGAGGGCATAATTTAACTAAGGAAGGCACTAGGGAACTTTCTGCAATGATAGCATGCCCTAAATCTTGACCTGTATCAATAGTTTCACATGTGTAAACATTTGTTAAAATTCATCAAGCTGTGTGCACTTAAGATGTCTGCATTTTGCCACAGGTAAATTATGTCCCATAAGTTAGCATTAAAAGATAAAACATTCTAGCATATAGATGAAAAGCTACTACTAAGCACTGATCTAAGCACTAAATACACAACCGTAAACAAAACATTCTGATTGAGAAAAAAAAATGAATAATATATTATGATTGTAAACTTCATTTGGCCAATGATCGCAAAATATATAGCTAGTATCAAAACTTGAATTACAGCCTTTCTGAAGCACTCCTTTTTGTTGACTTTATGTTTTCCTATTTTTATTGCAGCTTAATGTCTTTATTAATGCATTTTTCCTAATACAAAGCAATAAATGTTCACTATAGAACATACAGAAAATCCAAATAAGCATAAAGAAAATTAATTATCCATAATCCCACCACAGAGAATATTTTCTTTTTATAGTGACTGAATAAATTGTTATTTGTTATACTACTGGGCTACATCCAAGTTAAGATGGGGTTTTTAACCATAAATTCCAGGATCCCTTCAATGTTAAAATTACTCCATTTTAAACAATTCATATCTTATTAAAAAACAAAACAACAAAATAAGAAACTCAATTATAGTATGTTTTGTTTACAGCTTTTCATGATACATAAAGGGACGATGGATCCATGAGACATTTACAAAGTAAGTTTTAATCATATTAAGAAAATATATTAAGCCTGATGAGATTTGCTTGGGCTTGAGGATTCTTGGTTTTAGTCACTGAATATCATTAGAGTTTTTAGAAATGTTCAGTACATGAAGGATCCATAACCTTATAGAGAGAGAGCAGGGTGAAAACAGATTCAGAGTCTTAAGAACAAAGCATTTCATGGGTCTCCGTGGCCTAGAGCAGCATTTCCCAATGAGCTGGGGGTGGTGACTAGTTCTCTGATCAGCAGATTTAGGGAAAAAAAAAATCACACCACTTCTTAATCTAGGAAAATCAGAATTTTCAGAGTAAAGTGAAGCTCTTAGAAGTCCTATAACTAGACAGCAATAATGTTTTATACTGACTATTACGCAAACTTATTTGGCTACCTAACCCTCCCTACCAACTCCCAACTCAAATAACAACAGAAAACATCTCCAAGTAAGACTACACTTTGGAAAAAACAGCCTATCAGTTTATCAGGCTTGTCATGATAGTCCCCATCACCTCCTCTAATTTCATCTCTACATTCTTACAGACACCCTAGCAAATTACCATGGCAAACCCACTGCCACTCTCCTCAGACCCTGGTGGTTCACAAATGCAGTGCCTAGGCTCTTTCCTCAGCATCAGCACTTTGCTTTCCCTTAGGCCTAGCTGCCTAAGAATGGCTCCCCATTCTTTATGATGGACTAAAACCCGCTCTGCTCTGCCAGCAAGGTGTGGGAAATCTTCCTCTATGCTTCTATTTTACATTCCAGTTTTCTTCATTGTAGACATTTCTACAATTATTTTCTTGTGTGACTCCCTACACTTACAGGTAGGTAGGACTTTTCTTTTTTTATCTTTTACTAAGGTAGGCTGACAGGAGCTCTGGTAGCATAGTGCCTAAGGCACTTCACTGGTAACCAGAAGACTGGCTGTCAAACCCACCAGCCACTCTTCGGAAGGAAGGTTGGGCAATCCTACTTCCTAGTGATACTGCCTCAGAAACCCAAGGAGGGGTCACTATGAGTCGGGGCCGACTCGACGGCAAAACAACAACAACAACAAGGTAGGCTGACAGGAGGTTCTTCACAAATAAAATGAATAAATAATGTTTGAATACTGAATTATGATATAAACTCTTTTCAAAGAGACAAATCTAAATGAAATCACAGTTAGATTATAGTGTCCATGTTCTTATTTTATTAATTAGTGTCAGAAGTCTTACTAAAGTATATTTCTGAATGGCTCCAGATCTCCCTATTTGTTATCCAATGAAAAAGCAAATGGAAATAAGAGATATTTCCTGATTTTTGTCAAGGGTGAAAAACATTTAACAGAGTTATATAATACCTATGATCAAAAACAAAACAAAACATTTTTTTAAAAAATAGACCAGCAATTTTTAAAATGGGATAAATTAAAATTGAAAAGAAAACTGAGGGGAAAACAAATAAAATAAATGGAAAAAAGTTAAAGCAAAGACACATGTTTTAGTATGAAATTAAAATACAATAAACCATTTAATTAGAGAAAATAGAGAAGCATTACTGCAAATGACAACCCCATTAGTACCACTTAAATTGTAAGGGACAGCTTATAGCTCATGTGTGACTATAAAGTAAGTTAACTGGTTTTAAAATAAATGCGTTCTAATACCAGCACATAAGAACTGTCTACAAGAGAGATTTTGATGTGGCCCATAAGGCTATTTCAAGATAGCCCAACAGAGGGGTCCCTAAAGCACTTTGACACATGAGAGGCTCATTGTTATAACAAATCCTCAAGGCATTCACTCCTCATAAATTTCCTTCAAAGGAGACCATTTCTGCTTTTCTTTAGAACAATCCTTAGTAACTTTATAGGTAAACCATTTCTTTATTCTAGAACCTCAACTAAAAGCTTTTTATAAGATATAGTCAGAAAAAACAGCTATACTTAAACTGGATCCTCATTCATAAGACTTACAGATACACAGGAAAAACACGTTCTGGTTCTTACATTTTTGCTGTGCTTAAAAATAATTTAAAAATTGGCTTAATTAAGATTTTCCAGTTTTCTGTTGTAAGTAACATATAACTATGATGAAAAATGATCAATGAAGAAAAATAAATGCAAATAATCACATAAAATATGCCAATCCAACAACATTAAATTCACTTTCCTTAAATAAAGTTACAACAGAACAGAAATATGGCTTTAATAAAACTCTTAAAACAAAAAACATGTCTAAGATTTTCTCTGTTTACATCTTGCAGCTATGATTTTTCTTAAACAAATGTGAAAAAGATAAGGAAAAAAAAAAGCATAATCTACTCACTGTCATGATTTGGCAGGCGGCAACGAGTAATATATTCTTTGCCATCTATTTTTCATACTGAGACTAAGACCTAGACTTTCCATACTTTTAACACCTTTACCCTACCATATGCTGAATGCTACACTGAGTTAATGGACAGTTTTTCCCCCCACTATTTTTTATAGACTGATAATCCATGATCATAAATTAGAAGAAACCTATTCATCTAGAATGAGTGAGTATAGCCACATGGCTTCTTCCTCTTCCTCCCCACAGAGCAATTAGCAAACAATTGAGTTCCACAAACACTAAGGGAACAGGAGAATGGCATCACTACGTCTCACTTTTGTTTCTTACCCATTAGAGGTTAGAACCAGGTAGGTAAGTGTTACAGATGCCTAGGGAGCCAGTGCAGGAGCTCTGGTTGAATAGTGGTTAATGCATTCTGCTGCTAAGCCAAGGGTAGGCTGGGAACCCACCAGCTGCTCCATAGGAGAAAGATGAGGCAGTCTGCTTCCATAAACATTTACAGCCTGGGAAACCCTCGGGGGCAGTTCTACTCTGTCCTATAAGGTTGCTGTGAGTAGACTTCAACTCATTGGCAGTGGGTTTGGTTTGGTTTTATAGTCCCAGTGAGGAATACAAAGTAAAAGGTGTTTATCAATTCTACTTGACCTGCCAAGACCTTTTGCTCATGATGGGACATAACTTCCCCCAAAAGACCCTACTATCAAATGTCATTATTGCTGCTGTTTGAGCTATTAATGAGTCTTAGGTTTAGATGGAGTGGTGCAAATGGTTAACGCACTTGGTTGCTAACTGAACGGTTGCAGGTTCGAGTTCATCCAGAGCCACCTTAGAAGAAAGGCCTGGCATTCTACTTCTGGAAAACCAGCCATTGAAAATTTATGGAGCACAGTTACACTTGGGCACACTGGAGTCACCTTGAGTCAGAACTGACTCAATGGCAACTGGTAGAGTATTTAGATCCTGACACAAGGACTTCTTAAATAGATTCTCTATCCTCCTCCCTGCACAGTTTTTCTGTGCTTAGTTCCATGACATTTTTTTCCACAGGTTTTTAAACTTGAGTTTATGACCTATTCCTCTGTCAATTCCCTGGACTTGACACTTTGCTTGGGCTCTAGTCTGAGTCCATTTCTCATAATTTCACAAACTTCTCCCAAACTTGATTTCTGACATGCCAGATTTATACCAACCAGCCTACCTGTAGCTGACCAAATCTTAGGCATTGGTCTGCCACTTTACTTGCAATTTCTACACTAGGTTATCCACAAAATAATGGTTATCAAGTTATTTTTCACTAATGCCCCAAGCAATTTTGGAGGTGGAAGAAAAGATATATTTGCATAGCCAAAGAGTTAAAACTTGATAATAAGGTCTCTGATTCAAGAAGAAATATATACCAAACAAAAGAGAACATCTTATTAGCAAATGTGAAACATGCTGCTCATGATTGATATATAAATGACGAGAAACTGGGACTATCCAAACAACTGTAGAGTCTTTAAAGTGTATTATCTGCAGTTAATAAAGTGTAAGTTTGGTCTTTCTAAACAACTTTTTTGTTTTCATCACACAACCACAAATATAAAAGAACCTCTGCATAGTATTATGATGGTGAAATATAAAACAATGTGTGTAGTCCTTAATGTTTGATGAAAATAAGAGAAAATAAATATATATGATAGAACTTTTCCCAACCCTCGGTAAACCCCACTGAGCAAAAGCCAAATGTTTGCGATTTGTAGGCTTCTATGTTAATTGGTAGGAGCTCTGGTAGCATAGTGGCTAAAGCACTTGACTGCTAACCAGAAGGCTGGTGGTTCAAACCCACCAGCCACTCCTCGGAAGGAAGGTTGGGCAATCCTACTTCCATAGTGATACTGCCTCGGAAACCCAAGGAGGGGTCGCTATGAGTTGGGGCCGACTTGACGGCACACGACAACAACAACAACATGTTAATTGGTAAAGTTCTTCTGCAATCATTTGAGTTATGCATGCTTTCCAAGAATTAGTTTGCTATTCAGACTTGTTAAATCTATTATTTTAATTAAGTAATTTAATTATATATTATTTAAATTGATGAACAATTAGTTCCAAAGGAATTGTCTACGAAATTAACTTGAATGCCTTGAATATTCTTAATAAAGGAATATTGCCAAGAAAAAGATGCTGAATTAGGTGAGAGTGAGACAACTATAACAAAATGAGAGGAAAATATATAGAAACCTAGAAGAATTCTGCACTAATTTTAGATGAAGTTTTAAGCTATAGAACTTATCTGAAGAAACCTAAACTGGAAATGGTAGATGATATAATAGGAACACAGTTTATACGAAGAAGACAACCCAGATCTTCAGTGTTGGCAAAACACAGAGTCAGATAAAGGCCTCAGCCCTACTTCACACAGTTGGAGAATACATATACATGTTTACTTAAAAATATTCACAGTGCATATATACCATTTTTTTCTGATGCACTTAGTACTTTAGCCCAGTTTTTCAGCTCACTCCCCAACAATAAAATCCTAGTGGTATCTGATAAGGATATAAAGTAGAAATACTTGTATGTTTGCATTAACCATGTCTTGGCGGACAAGACAAGAAGTTGTTAACAGCGTTTTCCCTCTGGGAATAGAAGGAGGGGCTATAAGTGACGGGGTCAGGGAAAAAGGAGGTTGATTTACTTTCCACAGGACAGCCTTTTGAAGCTGGCAGATCATTGACAATTTTTATAAATACCCATATAGCTAATGAAGGAGCTCTTGTAGCATGGTGGTTAAAACATCAGACTACTAGCCAAAAGGTCAGAGGTTCAAACCCACCAGCCACTTCATGGGAAAACGAAAGCACTCCACTTCCTTAAAGATTTATAGCATAGGAAACACTTTGAGACCATTCTACTGTGTCCTAAAGGATCTCTAGAACTCGATGGCAATGAGTTTTGCATTGATATAGCTAATGAGGAGCCCTGGTGATACAGTAAGGAGGCCTGCTGGTGTAGTGAATAAGGCATTTGGCTGCTAACTAGAAGGTCAGCAGTTCAAACCCACCAACAGCTCTGCAGAAGGAAGATGGGGCAATCTGCTTCTGTAAAGATTTATACCCTCAGAAACCCCCATTGTGTTTCTGATACTATAAATCTTCAGATTCTCCTCAATGGCAGTGAGTTTGGTTGAGTTTTTGGTGGTGTAGTGGTTAAATACTTGGCTATTAAATGAAAACTTGGCAGTTCAAACCCAGCAGCTGCTCCACAGGAGGAAAATTTGGCAGTCTGCTTCCATAAAGATTTATTTACAGCTTTGGAAACCCTAGGGGGCAGTTCTACCCTGTCCTATAGGGTCTCTATGAATCAAACAGACATGACAGCATTGAGTAGGACATAGTAACACATAGGAAGGCTTCACAGCTTACTTTATAGTTTGAGCCAATTACCATGTATGTGTATGCATCTGTCTTAAAAACAAGGTATTATTGGGTTATCAGAAAGAAAAAAGAGAAACAAATGTTAATAGTAGTTACTTCCTTTTGTTTTATGCACTTAAATTGGTTGAAAAATTCACAATGTGCTCTGCCTTTGATATCTAAAGAAATCCTTTAGATATTCAAAATATAAATGCATAGGGAGAGAAAAGTTATGGGGAAAGGGGATACTACATGACTAAAGAGTCAAGATATTCCTATTCAGCTACCAACTCTCCTTTCAAACATGTGCCTGAACAAAATTTGTCTTGTGGTTTTTACACATCAACAGCACTTTTTACACCATGTTATAATTATTTTTTACCCTTTTCTGTCACAGAATTTAGTTTCTTCTTTAAGGACAAGAACCAAGTCTTACCAATTGTTGAATCTCCATTCTCTAGCACATGAGCACAGGGCCTACCTAGCAGCCAGCATTCCTTGAAAATTTTTGAATAAGGATTCAAAGGACCCCATCAATAAGACATTACTCATATGACTCAGACTCACATAAAGAGAAAATAATGGCAATACTCATTCCAACATTGGCACTGACGAGGAGAAAACGTTATACAGAAGTCTCTGTTCTTATATCCATTTTACAGATGAAAAAACTGAGGCATACATAAGTTTGGTGACTTTCTAAAGGTCATAAGCCAATGAACAGAAGAATTAAGATTCAAACCTAGGCCATGTGGCTTCAGAACCAGTACTCTTAATACTAGACCATATTGTCTTCATTGAAGTAACTTCAATTGGTTAACTATGAATTAGAAAAGTATCTATGAGCCAAAAGCAAGTTACAAGTTCAGATTATCTCTAAAGAATATAAAATTATCTCTTATTGCTAATGGCATAATGGTATATTTATAAAATCCAAAATGTTCTCAAAAACTAAACTAATTAATAAAAGAATTTAATAAGGTAAATGGATACAACATAAAATGTATCAATAATCATAACTTTTTTTTTTCCTATGGCAGAAACAGTCAATAAAAAATAAATGGGAAAAGTATAGTATTCACATGTGACAAAAGCAATAAAATAATTTGTTGTTTTTGTTGTTGGGCGCTGTCAAATCAATTTTCAATTCATAGTGACTCCATGTGATAGAATAAAACTGCCCCAGAGGGTTTTCTAGACTGCAATGTTCACAGAGGCAAATATCCGGGTATTTGTCCCACAGAGTTACTGGGTGGGTTCCAACCACTAACATTTAGGTTAATATCTGGGTGTTTAACCATTGTGCCACCAGGGCTTCTTCTAAAATAATTTAGATATAAATTTAATAAGAAATAAATTTACAACCTGACCTGTTTTAAAAGCCATAAAAATCCTATTGAAGGACATAAAATATACACCAAGAAAAACATATCAGGTTCTTAAAGGAACAATTTAAAAGTATGTACTATTTTATGCAAAATGTGATGTAATTTCAATTAGAATTCCAATGAATAAAATGTTTCTCATCTTCGCATAGAAGGATACATGTTCGAAATAGCTGCATAAATTATAAAAAGAATAAGAGTAGGGGATGACTTGCTGTATCAAATGTATTGCAAAGATATTATAAATAATATGGCACAGAATTGAAAAAAATGATCCATGGAATATATACAGAGTGCAAAACCTAATGTGCCAACTTCCATCAGAATATGGTAAGTGGTAATTCAATTCAGGGAGAAATAAATGATTTAATACATAGTATCAGGACAAATGGCTACTCATCTGAATAACATAAAGACTCTGCTACATACAAAAATAAAATAAATACTTCCTTTTCTTTTATGAGCAAACATATCCAAATGTCAAATAAGCATTAATAAATGCTGACCCTCCCTAGTGATCTGAATAATTCAAACTATTATTTATTATTATTCAAAATAATATGTACTAGTAGGGAAAGTTGAAATGTAGACACTGTATGAGAATTACTTTTAACCCTCTCTGACGCAGTACCTATTCTTATACAAAAGGGGAAACTCCAGTGAACAACCTCTGCCACCCGGTTTCCAGAACCTAAACCTGCATTCTTCAGGGAGCCAAAGGACCAGCTGTTTAAACCTTGATATTCTCAGTCGGCAGCATGTGGCTCCACACTTTTTCTCGTCCATCTTTCCTGCAGTATTTGAATAGAAAGTTAACATTGCCTGTTCATATATCTATATCCTACAGACCTACTTATGATTTCAAGTCAGCTTGCCTCTGGTGGCTTTTCAGCATTTTTTCAATTCAATGACTAGGCGTTAATTAAGGGCAAAACACCTTTAACTCTGGGCCATTACTTCACTTAAGCAATGCCTGTCACATGATATTGCTTAATTGAAAGAGAAATGCGTTATACTTGGGCTTCCCCACAGATAATAAACATCAGATCAGAAGTGCCTTAATTTGTGTGAATAGAGAAGGATAGAGGACTTGATTATTTAAAATCTAATGGTGTATTTCACAGCATGTATTTAATGATACATACCATATGTTTATGCATGTGTGTATATGTATACACACGCACATGCTGTTGTTAGGTGTCATCGAGTCAGTTCCAACTCATAGCAACTCTGTGTACAACAGAATGCAACACTGCCTGGCTCTCTGCCACTGTCACACTTGAGCGCATTGCTGCAGCCACTGTTGAAGCCTATCTCATTGAAGGTCTTTCTCTTTTTCTCTGACCCTCTGCTTTTCAAGCATGATGTCCTACTCCAGGGACTGACTGGTCCCTTCTGATAAAATTTTCAAAGTACATGAGATAAACTCTTATCATCTTTGATTTTAAGGACCATTCTAGCTGTACTTCTCCCAAGACAGATCTGTTCATTCTTCTAACAGATCATTATGTTGTTGTTAGGTGCCATCAAGTTGACTGACTCATAGGGACACTATGTACAACAGAATGAAACACTTCCTGGTCCTATGCCGTCCTCACAATCCTTGCTGTGCTTGAACCCATCATCGCAGCCACTCAATCAATCTCAACGAAGGTCTTCTCCTTTTTCTCTGATGCTCCATTTTACCAAGCATGATATCTTTTTCCAGGAATTGATCTTTTCAGACCACATGACCAAAGTAGGTGAGATGAAGTCTGGCCAATTTTGCTTCTAAGGAACATTCTGGCTGTACTTCTTCTAGGATAGATTTGCTTGTTCTTCTGGCAAGCCATGGTATTTTCATTTACTGAAATTTAACACTCTTTGGCTAAGCCATAATTCATATATATATAGATATAGATATAGATATAAATATATATAAAACCAAAGAAGGCTCATTGTTATTGAGTCGATTCTGACTCATAGAGACACCCTTTGGGTTCCCAAGGCTGTAAATCTTTATGGAAGAAGCCATCCCATCTTTCTTTCACAGAGCAGCTGGTGGGTATGAGCCAGTGACCTTTCTGTTGGCAGCCAAATGCCTTAACCACTACACAACCAGAGCTGGTGGCATAGTGCCTAGGCATTTGATTGGTAACCAGAAGTTCAGCAGTTCAAACCCACCAGATGCAGCCACAGAAGCAAGTTGGGACAATCTACTTCTGTCAAGATTTATCACCTCAGAAACCCAATGAGGGTGGCTATGAGTTGAAATCGACTCGATGGCAGTGAGTTTGGTGTGTGTATGTGTGTGTGTGTGTGTGTATATATATATATATATATATATATATATATAGTAATTGAATAAATGTATTATATACATATATACATATACATATACAACTCAATGGCAGTGAGTTTGGTTTTGTGTGTGTGTATTTGTATGTATTTTGACAATTATTGTTTTATAAAGGGAAAAACATCCTAAGCAATCCTTGATTTTTATTTTAAGTTCACTTAAAAGGAATAAACAATGGGGGAATAATTCTAAATTAATAATTATATAATGAAGACATGACACAAACTTGTAACAACAAGTTCTGAAACCAAGAATGATAATCCATTTCTTTGACTACCTCTAACAATTATTTGGACATCTTAGGAAGAGAACATTCACATATTCTTAAATGTTTTTCCTCTTTCCAATAAATCTCAACTCTCAAGGTTTAATTTCTGCTTAGAAAGTAAAAAAAAAAAATGCCCCTCATAGTCTAGTCTTTCTCCTCTGTTAATTCAATTTAATTAATTTGTATTTCCAGTTGCCATCAAGTCAATTTTGACTCACAGTGATCTCCTGTGTGTCAGAGTAGAACTGTGCTTCACAGGATTTTCAGTGGCTGATTTTTTAGAAGTAGATCATCAAGTGTTTCTTCTGAGGCCCTCTGAGTGGACTCAAACATCTGATCGTTCTGTTAGCAGCAAAGCACATTAACCATCTGCACTATCTAAGAACTCCATTTATTAGACATTCCTAAATAGTGGATGCCTTTTACATGTCTGATATCTACTGTGCATCAGATACTTTAACATATATGTACTCATACAAAAAAAAAAAAAAAAAAAACCTAATTGCTATTAAGTCTAATCTGACTCATAGCAACCCCTCCTTGGGTTTCTGAGGCGATATATAGAAGGAATTCAGGCTCAGAGAAGTTACTGGTCTATGTTTCTATGCAGATAATATGCAGTAAAACCGCAATTCAGACTCATACCTGGAATCTTCTAGATTCTAGATAAGAACAGACACAAAGCATTTAAAACAGGGATATGGATCTTTCAACCCTCCATGTTTGATAACAGTTCAATTAATCAAAATCTAACTTAGGAGTAGATTCCATTAAGATTAAATTTACTTTATAAGGGTCCTTATAAACCTTGGTTGATGTCTAGAACTGTTTGCCTTTAAATTTCTCCAGGATGATTCAAGAAATATAGATGCTACAGACTGGCACCAATCTTCCAGGTCTACTGCAAAAGCACATCCATTGACTCTGAGTAAAAAGGACCATGACTGAAACAAATCTTTCTCTAGTTATGACATTGTATTCAGATCAGACTATAATTGAAGTCACTTCATTAAAAGGCTCCTGGTGTTAGAAGGCAGAGTGCATCTCAGAGCTGCTGCCGTTGGCTTATGCAAGAGCCCTGAGAGACAATGATCTGGCCTGTCTCACTTCATATTTCTTCTCATACTGTGTTAATAACTCATTTGGTTTTACTTTTGTTTACACACATGCACAAATACCACACAGATATCAATAGGAGTAATTATTACTATGTTGTTGGTGTTATTGTTGGGTGCCATCGAGTCATCTCCAACTCATATCAACCCTATGTACAACAGAATGAAACACTGCCTGGTCCTGCACCTGCCCCATGATCTTTGCTATGCCTGAGCCCATCATTGTAGCCACTGTGACAATCCATCTTGTTGAGGATCTTCCCCTTTTCCATTGACCCTCTACTTTACCAAGCATGATATCCTTCTCCAGAAAATGGTCCCTTTTGACAACATGACCAAAGTAGGTGAGACGAAGTCTGGCCATTCTTGCCTCCAAGGAGCATTCCAGCTGCACTTTCTGGACAGATTTGTTAGTTCTTTTAGCAGTCCATGGTACTTTCAGTGTTCTTCGTCAACACCACCACTCAAAAGCATCGACTCTTCTTCAGTCTTCTTTCTCATTGTACAGCTCTCACATGCATAAGAGGTGATCGAGATGAAGGTTCCAGTAAGATGGCAGAATAGGCAGAAGACTACACAGACCCTTTTTAAGAAAGAAAAGGGGAACCAATTAACCAGATACAGAAGATAATCCTGGACCCCTAAGCCTTGAAGAGAAGGACATAGAAGTGAACTAAACTCCAACTAGCAGAAGAATTTTCATGAAAACACCAAAAAAGGAGATATATGGAGCTGCATTCTGGCAGTGATCCTGATGGTGCAGTTAGCTTGGATATTGCTGAGTGGTGGTAGGACCTAAGAATTAACCTAAAAATTGGCCCTACTAGCCAGGGACTTCATGGAGGACTACTCTGGTGTCTGGTGAATAAAAGGGGAAGCAGCGGAGAGGAAGGCAGGCTGAGCTGTGGACTTTTTTCTGTGCGGAGGACACAGCCATTTTGAATGTTTACAAGCGGCTTGACCATTTTGGATATTTAAAGTGACAGCATTCTCCCAGATTCCAGGGACATAAGAACAGGCTCCACTTGCCAGGAACCCCAGGGACATTTCGGACAAGTATGACTGGAAAGGTACAACATTTCCCTGGTTATTCTTATACTCCACACCCTCTTGGTGAATGGAGGTGCAGCCATCCCTCACACCCACCCACTTTCTGGGCCAGCAGGAATTCTATCCCAGTCTGTGTGCTCACATGGAGCCTGGATGCCCAGATCTGCCTTGCCCCGATTTTTTTTTTCTTTTTTCTGTTCTTTAGTTTGTTTGGTTTTGTCTGTTTTAAAATGACTATGATACTGCCTCAGAAACCCAAGGAGGGGTCGCTATGAGTCGGGGCCGACTCGACGGCACATAACAACAACAACAACAACAACATTATTATTATTACTTTTCTATTCTTTAGTTTGTTTTTGTCTGTTCTAAAATGACTATTATTATTACTTTTGTCCTTTTTACTATTATTCTTTACTCTTCCCCTCCCAGGTTCTAGTTTTCAGCTTTTTTTTTTTTTCTTTTCCCTGTTCCTGGTTGCAATATTTTTTTTTTCTTTCTCATGGGTGACCCTGTTCCTTGTTTTTCTTTTTGTGTTTTTCCCATTTTTTTCTTCATTATTCTCCTTTTTTACCTTTTGCCTCTTATTGCCCTCTCACCAGATATTGCAGATTTTTACCTTTTTTTTTTTTTTCTCTCCTTTTTCCCTTTTTTGGTTTTTTTGGTTACTATTCCTGTGTGATTACATGGTGTGTTTTTTGTCCATGTGCTTTTACTTTTTTGATGGTTATTCAATTGTTGTTTTCTAACAGAGTGGAAGATAGCAACAGTTCCCATATGACACAACTATACTCATACCTCCTGCAGCTTCATTTACTGAGTGACAGCCACCACTTCCTTCTCCACCAACAGGCTAATGATAAACAACCACCAAGAAAAGCCTGACTCATCCTTGACTGCTCTTCACAAACAGTTAGCAGAGATCTAAATACAACAACACCACGATGCCTCAGAGACAACAGACCATCACAGTCCACACAAAGAAGCAGGATAAAGTGGTCAAAACAAGGAAGCAGGATACAGACCCAGAACACATCCCTGAGGAAGAAGCAGCATTGGAACTCTCTGATAAGAAATTCAAAAGCATTATCTTTAGGCCTCTTCAAAGGATTGAGAGACAGACCAAAGAAAACACAGAAAAAAACCTTACAAGAATTTTAGAAGAAAATACAAGAGCAAAATGACAAATTAAATTAAAAATTAAAAATTATTATAAATCTACAGATAAAAATCCAGAAGATTAATACTAAATTGTCAGAAATAGATAACACATTGGAAGGGCAAAGGAGAAGAATTGTTGCAATGGAAGACAGAATTAATGAGATGGAAGACAAATACCTGAATACCTATTTGGAAAGGGATCAGTCAGAAAAAAGATCAAAAGAAAATGAAGAAAGCCTAAGGTTCATGTGGGACACCATCAAAAGGAATAACCTACATGTCATTGGAAATCCAGAACAGGAAGAGAAAAATAAAACCACTGAGAAAATTGTCCAAGATTTGCTGGAGGAGAACTTCCATGAAATGATGAAAGATGAGAATATATCCATTCAGTAAGTCCAATGAACCCCAAACAGGATAGACCCCCAAAAGAAAATCACCAAGACATCATCATCAAACTCCTCAAAACCAAAGACAAAGAAAGAATCCTGAAAATAGCCTGGGAAAAACAAAAAGTTACTTACAAAGGACAACCAGTAAGAATAAGTTCTGATTTTTCAGCAGAAACCATGAAGCAAGAAGGCAAGGGGATGGTATATACAAAACCCTGAAAGAGAAAAATTTTCAACCAAGAATTATATACCTGGCAGAACTGTCCCTCAAATATGATGGTGAAATCAGGAGATTTCCAAATAATGAGAAACTAAGGGAATTTGTTAAAACCAAGCCAACCTTACAAGAAATACTAAAGGGAGTCCTTTCAACAGAGAACCAAAAACAGCAAACAACAACCAACCATTAAAAAACAAAATGACATAAGACAGAGACCACAGCTATAGATATATCCAAAGTAAAATAAGCTTACAAGATTGTAAAAAGGGAAACAGAGACATCAATTGACAGGTGAGGACAAGTACAATCCACCAACTTGACCAGACAGACACTTACAGAGCAATTCACCCAACAACAGCACAACATACATTCTTTTCCAGTGCACATACTGTGAAGTTACAGAACTTCTAAATGCTGAGGAAGTCAAGAGAGTTGCAAGAGAGAATGGAGTGTTCTAATCTCGGAGAGAGTATTATAAAGCACAGGGTAACCTCAAAGAAAAATGATAAACCTTCACATCACAATAAAAAAGAGGACAAACACAAACATTCACCAAATAGTAAAACAACAGCAACAAAGGAAATGATAACACGATTCATAAACATAATGAGGTCAGCACAGAAAATAATATGGAACAAAGAAACCAGGGACACCATGAAAAAACACATAACAAAATGACAGCAACCAATTCATACTTGTT
>NW_006921769.1:1085206-1099605 GCF_000298275.1 Orycteropus afer afer
GATGTGGAAAAGTTGAACAGATCCATAACAAAAGAAGAAATTGAACAGGTCATCAAAAAATTACCAACAAAAAAAGTCCTGGCCCAGATGGTTTCACCAGATAATTCTATCAAACACTAGAGAAGAACTAACACCATTCCTACTCAAAATATTCCAAAACATAGAAAAGGATGGAAACCTCCCTAACTCGTTTTATGAACCAAGCATAACCTTGATACCAAAACCAGGCAAAGACATCACTCAAAAGGAAAACTACAGACCCATCTCCCTCATGAATATAGATGCAAAAATCTTCAACAAAAATCCTAGCCAATAGACTCCAACAACATATCAAGAAAATCATTCATTATGACAAAGTGGGGTTCATATCAGGAGCTCTGATGGCATAGTGCCTAAGGCATCTGACTGCTAACCAGAAGGTTGGCGGTCCAAACCTACCAACCACTCCCTGAAGGAAGGTTGGGGAATCTACTTCCGTAGTGCTATCTCCTTGGAAACTCAAAGAGGGGTCGCTATGAGTCAGACCTGACTCAACGGCAGTGGGTTTAGGGTTCAGATCAGGTGCAAGAATGGTTCAACATTAGAAAAACAATCAACGTCATCCACCATGTAAATAAAGCAAAGGAGAAGAATCACAAGATCATATCAATTGATGCAGAAAAGGCATTTGATAAAATCCAACACCCATTCCTGAAACTCTCAGCAAAATAGGAATAGAAGGGACATTCCTCAACACAATAAGCAGCATCTATGCAAAACCAACAGCCAACATTATACTCAATAGAGAGAGACTGTAACCATTCCTCTTGTGAACAGGAACCAGACAAGGATGTTCACTATCACCACTTCTATTCAACATTGTACTGGAAGTCCTAGCCAGGGTAAGGCAAGAAAGGGAGATCAAAGGCATCCAAATTGGTAAGTAAGAAGTCAAACTATCCCCATTTGCTGATATGATCCTATAGTTAGAAAACCCAAACAGCTACTGGAACTAATTGAGAGTTTTAGCATCGTGCCAGGATACAAGATCAACATTCAAAAATCAGTTGGATTCCTCTACACCAGCAAAGAGATTGCTGAAAAAGAAATAAAGAAATAAATACCATTTACAATAGCTAACAAAAAAAAATAAAATACTTGGGAATAAATCTTACCAGAGACACAAAAGACCTCTACAAAGAAAACTATGAAAAAACGACTTCAAGAAACCATAAGAGATCTACATAAATGGAAGAAATTACCATGCTCATGGATAGGAAAATTGAACATTGTGAAAATGTCAATTCTACCCAAAGTGATCTATACATTCACTGCAATCCCAATCCAGATCCCATCAACATTTTTTTAAGGATATGGAAAATACAACTATTAACTTTATATGGAAAGGAAAGAGACCTTGGATAAGCACTTGACTGCTAACCAGAAGGCTGGTGGTTCAAACCCACCAGCCACTCCTCGGAAGGAAGGTTGGGCAATCCTAATTCTGTAGTGATACCGTCTCGGAAACCCAAGGAGGAGTCACTATGAGTCAGGGCTGACTCGACAGCACATAAAAACAACAAAATTGAAGAAGAACAAAGTAGGAGGTCTCACGCTGCCAGATCTCAAAACCTACTATACTGCCACAGTACTCAAAACTGCCTGATATTGGTATAATGACAGACACATAGACCAATGGAATAGAATTGAGAATCCAGAAATTGATCCATCGACCTGTGGTCAGCTGACCTTTGATAAAGGGCCGAAATCCATTAAGTGAGAAAGAGAATGTTTGTTTAATAAATGGTGCTAGAAAAACTGGATATCCATTTGCAGAAAAATGAAACAAGATCTGTACTTCACACCATACACAAAAACTACCTCCAGATGGATCAAAGACTTAAATGTGAAACCTAAAACTACAGAGTTCCTCAAGGAAAACCTAGGGGCAAATTTAGGGGTCCTAATATATGACATAAATAGACTATTGAGCATAACCCAAAATGCACAAACAGCAGAAGAGAAACTAGATGAATGAGACTATCTAAAAGTTAAATTTTTCTGTGCTTCCAACAACTTCTCCAAAAGAGTCAAAAGAGAACCTACAGATTGGGAAAAAAAAAATTTGGCAATGACATTATCTGACAAGGGACTTATCTCTAGAATTTATAGAAAACTCCAACACCTCAATAACAAAAAGACAAATAATCCAATTAAAAAATGGGGAGAAGACATGAATAGACACTTCACCAATGAGGATATTCAGGCAGCCAACAAACATATGAAGAAATGCTCACAATCATTAGCCATTAGAGAGATGCAAATCAAAACAACAATGAGATACCATCTTGCTCCAGCACTAATAGCAAAGTTCAACAAGACAGAAAATAAGAAATGCTGGCGAGGATGTGGAGAGATTGGGACTCTAATACACTGCTGTGGGACTGTAAAATGGTACAACCACTGTGGAAAGCAGTATGGCAATTCCTGAAAAAGCTGGAATCAGAAATACCATTTGAACCAGTCATTTTTTTACTACGTATATATCCTAAAGAAGGGAGAGCCATGACTAGAACAGACATATGCACATCCATGTTCATCGCAGCACTATTTACAATAGCCAATAGATGGAAACAACCTAGGTGTCCATCAACTGAGGAATGGATAACCAAACTATGGTACATACACACTCAATGGAATACTATGCAACCCTAAAGAATAACCTGTTGTTGTTTTATGTGCCACTGAGTCGGACCCAACTCATAGCGACCCCTCCTTGGGTTTCCAAGGCAGTATCACTATGGAAGTAGATTGTCCAACCTTTCTTCTTAGGAGTGGCTGGTGGGTTTGAACCACCAGCCTTCTGGTCAGCAGTCAATCTAGAATCTGCAAAACACTGCATAACGTGGATGAACTTGGAGGACATTATGCTGAGTGAAATAAGTCAATCACAGAAGGACAAATACTGCATTAATCTGTTATTGTAAAATCAAGGAAAGGTTTATCTATGGAAGGAAATTTTCTTTGTTGATAATCAGGGGTAGGAGGGGGAGGGTAGGGAGCGCTGTTAGATAGGTAGAGATAAGTATTGATTTGGATGAAGAGAAGGGCAGTGTACCAAATGTGAGTGATCAATATGGTGGCATTGAGGAAGAGGAAGGCATAGAGAGGTACATGGGAGATAGAGACAACAAAGATGAACCCTTTTGCACATATAGTACTGAGCTGTCAGTGAAGGCAAACATGGGTACATGGGTGGCTAGATGGATGGACAGGTTGAACTATTAGGTATGTCTATGAAGTGAGGAGTGTACCCAAGACCACATATAGAGTTGGCAGACAATGGTCCTATAAGTGTATTTTTATGATCTGAATTCCCAGGTGTATAGTAGAGCTGACAAGGGACAAGGTTGTAGTCACTTCTTGGTCACAGCCAAGTACCCAGAGGGAGTGACTAGTTGAACCTGGGGGCTCATGACCATAGTCACAGGGGACATCAAGCTCTATTGGTATAATATACTACACAAAACATTGTTCTACCTCCTACTTTGGTGCATAGTGACTGGAATCTTAAAAGCTTGCAAGCAGCCATCTAGATGCAACAATGGGTCTCTCCTCAGCCAGAGCAAAGAAGAATGAAGAAAACCAAAATTCATGGAAACAATTAGTCCTAGCAACTAGTACACCATGCAATCTGCAGCCTGTAGGACTATGAGAGCAGAAGAACTAGATGGTTCCCGGCTACCACTGTCAACCACTTGGAGGAGGATCTATGTAGGAGATCCTGGAGAGAGTGGGAGAACCATGTGAAACAAAACTCAATATCATTTGGGGGAAAAAAAGGGGAGCAGACCAGGTATTCTGGTCTGATAAAGACAGATGGAACCCCTGAGACTATGGTCCCTAGCTGCCCTTCAGGTCTGGAATTGAACCTATATCTGTGGCTTCCAGCCAAACAAAAGACAGATGTATGAGTTGAACATTTACCTGAGGTAGATACACTCCCTGGAGAGAACAATAATGGGAGAAAGAAGGGCTGCTTATGCACAGGGAGACAGCTCAGGGGGCAGGAGTACATGGAGGGATGCACACAGGAAAGAGGTAACTATCAGGAGGAAGTTGGAGGGGAGCTGTTGCATTGCGGTAAATTGTAGTCAATGTTAAGAGACAAAGTGTATGTGAACTGCTGTATGGAAAGTGAATTTGCTGTGCAAATTTTCACCCAAATCACAATTAAAAAAAAAAAAAAAAAAAAGAGGCGATTAAAAATACCATCCTTGGGTTAGGCATACCTTAGGCTTCAACGAGACATCTTTGTTCTTCAGCACTTGAAAGAGGGCTTTTGCAGCAGATATGCCCAATGAAATAGATTGTGTGGTGTCTTGATTGCTGCTTGCATTGGTGTTGATTGTAGAACCAAGAAATATGAAGTCTTTGACAACTTCATTCTTTTCTCTGTTTGTCATGATGTTGCTTATTGTTCGAGTTGTGAGAATTTTTGTTTTCTTTATATTGAGGTGTAATCCATACTGCAGAATGTAGTCTTCAAATTTCATCCGTAAGTGCTTCAAGTCATCCTCACTTTCAGCAAAGTTGTGTCATCTGCATGCCACAGTTGTTAATGAGTCTTCCTCCAGTCCTGATGCTACGTTCTTCTTCATACAGTCCAGCTTCTCAGATTATTTTCTCAGCATACAAATGGAGCAAGTATGGTGAAAGGATGCAACCCTGACACACTCCCTTCTGAATTTTAAACCATGCAGTGTCCCCTTGGTCTGTTGGAATGACAACCTTCTGGTCTATGTACAGATTCTTCATGAGTACAATTAAGTGTTCCGGAATTCCCATTCTTCTCAATTATATCCATAATTTGTTAAGATCCACACAATCAAATCTTTATGTGTAGTCAATAAAACACAAGTAAACATCTTTTTGGTATTTGCTTTCAGCCAAGATCCATCTGATATCAACAATGATATCCCTCATTCCATGTCCTTTTCTGAATCCAGCTTGCATATCCAGAAGTTCTCTGTCAATATACTGCTGCAAACATTCTTAATTATCATCAGTAAGATTTTACTTGCATGTGATATTAATGATATTGTTTGATAATTTCCACCTTCTGTGGGATCACCTTTCTTTGCAATGGGTACAAATATGGATCTCTTCCAATCAGTTGGCCAGGTAGTTGTCTTCCAAACCCCTTGGCATAACTGAGTGAGTGCCTCCAGCACAGCATCCCTTTGTTGAAACATCTCAATGGGTATTCTGCCAATTCCTGGAGCCTTGTTTTTTGCCAATTTCTTCAGTGCAGCTTTGACTTCTTCCTTCAATACCATATGATCAATCCTTGATCATATGCCACCTTCTGAAATGAATGAAAATAAGCCAGTTCTTTTTGGCACAGTGACTATGTGTATTACTTCCACCCTCTTTTGATGTTTTCTGCATCACTCAGTATATTGCCCATGGAGTCTTTCAATGTTATAAGTCAAGGCTTAATTTTTTTCTTCAGTTCTTTCAGGTTGAGAAATGTTGAGCGTGTTCTTCCTTTTTGGTTTTCCAACTCCAGGTCTTTGAAAATCTCATCATAATAATTGACTTTGTCTTCTCAAATTGCTCTTTGAAATCTTCTGTTCAGCTCTTTTATCATTTATTCCATTTGCTTTAGCTACTCTCCATGCAAGGGCAAGTTTCAGAGTCTCTTCTGACATACATTTTGGTCTTTTTTTTTTCCTTTCCTGTCTTTTTAATGACTTTTTGCTTTCTTCATGGATAATGTTCTTGATGTCATCCCACAATTCCTCTGGTTTTTGGTCACTGGTGTTCAATGCATCAAATCTATTCTTTATGTATGGCGTGAGGTACAGATCTTGTTTCATTTTTCTGCAAATGTATATCCAGTTTTGCCAGCACCATTTGTTAAACAGACAATCTCTTCCCTATTTAATGGATTTCAGTCCTTTGTCAATGATCAGCTGACCATAGGTTGATGGATCTATTCCTGGGTCCTCAATTCTATTCTGTTGGTCTATGTGTCTATCATTGTACCAATGCACAAATCTATTCTTTAGATGGTGTCTAAATTCAGGAGGAATATAATCAAGGTCAAAATCTATTCTTTAGATGGTGTCTAAATCCAGGAGGGATATAATCAAGGTCATTTTTTGGCTCTTGTGGACTTGTTTTAATTGTCTTTAACTTCAACTTCAACTCTCATATGAGAAGTTGATGATCTGTTCCACAATCACCTCCTGGCCTTGTTTTGGCTGAAGATATTGAACTTCTCCATCACTTCTTGCCACAGATGTAGTTGATCTGATTCCTGTGTACTCCATCTGGTGAAGTCCATGTGTACAGCCATTGTTTGTGTTGTTGAAAAAAGGTATTTGCAATGAATAAGTCATTGGTTCTGCAAAATTCTATCATGTAATCTCCAGCATTATTTCTATCATCAAGGTCGTGTTTACCAACTACTGGTGATTCTTCTTTGTTCCCAGCTTTTGCATTCCAGTAATCAGTGATAATCAACATATCTTGATTGCATGTTTTGTCAATTTCAGACAACAGAAGTTGGTAAAAATTTTCAATTTCATCATCTTTGCCTTTGGTGGTTGGTGCATAAGTTTGAATAATAGTAGTATTAACTAGTTGTCCTTGTAGGTGTATGGATATTATCCTATCATTGACAGCATTGTACCTCAGGATAGATCCTGAATAATTCTTTGTGATGATGAATGCTATGCCACTAGTCTTCAATTTGTCATTCCTGGCATAGTAGTTCGTATTGGTTGTCTGATTCAACAGGCAAAACCAGCTCATTTCAACTCACTAATGCCTAGGATATCAATCTTTATGTGTTCCATTTCATTTTTGACAATTTCTAATTTTCCTTGATTCATACTTCGTACATTCCATGTTCAGATTATTAATGGATGTTGGCAGCTGTTTCTTCTCATTTTGAGTCATGCCACGTCAGCAAATGAAAATCCTGAAAGCTTTTCTCTATCCACATCATTAAGGTCAAATTTATTCTAAAGAGGCATATTTTGAGTGCCTTCTGACCTGAGGGGCTCATATTCTAGCACTATATCAGATATTGTTTCAAGGCTATTCATACAGTTTTCAGTAATATATGAGACAGTGTTTCCCTACTATTCATAAAGTTTTCACTGGCCAATTCTTTAAGAAGTGGATGGCCTCTTCCTTCTTCCTAGTCTGTCTCAGTCTGGAAGCTCCACTGAAACCTACCCACCCTGGGTGACCCTGTTGGCATTTGACACTCCATTGGCATAGCCTCCAGCCTCAGAGCAACACACAAGCCACTGCACGATGACAAACTGACAGACAAGTTCATATCCCTTAGTTGTTCCAAACTGCCTCGCTCCTGCTTCCTGGCCTGCCCTACCTGTTCCAGACCTCCAAAAGCCAGCTCCTGCTGCTTCCTGGCCTGCCCTAAGTATTACTATACTTAATATTATTGTCAAGGCATGTATTCTGAGCCCATCCAAAAATGCAATTATTTATCTCTGGAAAGGAAATATAGTTAATTCCGCACGTCTGTTCTCCTGAAAGTAATTAGATTATTCAGATGCTGAACACTCTGTAATATACAGAACATAGAACTAGACATTTAAGTCTCATGTTGTCAAAAGTAGAATTCAAACACAAAAATCATTTAGCAAGATAACATAACTTACAAATGATCTTATTTCCATTTTTCTCTTCTATATCCAGTTATTGTCAAGACAGATATCACAGGATGATAGAAGAATTTGGAACTTGGGTATCAGGAGCCCTGGATTCTAGTTCTAGGTCTACCTTAACTGGCTGTGTGACATTGGGCAAATGCCTTAACTTCTCTGGTTTTAGTTTCCTTATATATGTGAAAAGAGAAGATAGATGAACCAGCAACTTCCAAGATCCTGTTCATCCCAACCCCCTCTGGTTCTAGTTTCTACTTTACAGACCACTGATCCAACCTAAAGAAAAGCCTCAGATAAACTTCCGAAAATCAGCCAGTGAAGAACCTGTGGCCACAACACTCCAATCTGTAATTGATCATGCCACAGTGCAGCACTGGGCAGTATTCATCCCATTGTACATGGGGTCACCATGAGTTGGGAGCCAACTTGATGGCAGCTAACCACAACCTAATCTATGACAATGCTTCCCGACTTTGAACTTTCATTTGCCTAAGTATGAATTTTTATTATCACTGTGTAGGACCTCTTTAGAAAAGAAGACCACTCTGTTACAAAACTAAAGAAACATGTGCTCTAATTTTGCAATAAAGAAATACAGAGCTGAGGAAGCAGGTGAGATGGAGTTTTATCAACCCCTGTGTGAAATGAAACTTGTGGTTAACACTGTTGACAAAGGATGTTATTAGACCATTCTGAATCACAAATGAGGCTGGAGGTAGTATTAGATATTGAGTAAATTCTATTTCACAATAATTAACAAGGATGGGGAATGACACTAAACCACATCAGAAATTTCTTTCAGCTCTTCTAGGCACGCCAGGAAGAACTTGAGCCGCTTTTATTGCTTATCCTATTCTGTGTGCTCCCAAAGGAGGGGGGAGCAGGAGGAAGAGCATTAGTCATCTGCAATTAATTACTCATTGAGTTTTCTAAGCCATGATCATCTTTCCTTTTGAGCTTTCATCTAAGCATCTCTAAGAACTTTGGAATATTAATTATAACAACACTGTCCTGAAATAATTTTTGGCTTTGATTAAAGTTATGTGGCCTACTTTCGGTGACTCTCTTCAAGTGTAGAGCCTGAAAAATCCTAGAAGGTCAGAACTTGGGAAGATGTTAAGGCACCATCAAGCCCCACTCTTACCTTTTACAGATGATGCTTCTGAGTCTGCGAGACATGCCCCTTCACCTAGTTAATCAAGACGCAGACTTGGCACAGCATGAACCACATCCTGTGCTCCAAGGCCTCACTTGAGCATGTGCCAAAATAACACATTTAACAACCATCTCTTCCTCACTCACCTCCTAAGTCACTATGAGAATTAGTGAAGTTTAGGGATAACTTTTTTAGGTGGATATGCCATTGCAAGGAAGCACTAGTGGCGTAGTGCATAAAGTATTTCATTGTTAACCAGAAGGCTGGTGGTTCAAAACCCCTGGCCACTCCTCAGAAGGAAGACTGGGCAATCTATTTCCATAGAGTTACTACCTTGGAAACCCAAGGAAGGGTCACAGTGAGTCAGATTCGGTCCAACAGCAGTGAGTTTGGCTTGTTTTTTGGTTATGCCACTGCAATTTAATGGCTGATCTGGAGGCCTCAACAAAGCATATTTCCCTTCCTGAATTTTAACATTTGTGTTACCCTCTCAATATTAGGTTAATCAGAATGAAATCAATTATCTCTGTGTATTGAGTTACACACACTTTTAAAGATGAATGAGTTGAATTGTGATCAAACCTAAAAAAGTAGCCCCTAAACATTAAAAATCCACATATCTGGATAAGAACATTAGAACCTAGATTTAAGTCTTACGTTGTCTGTAAGGGGTAACAATACAAGCTAAATAGCTCTTAAAAAAAAAAAAAAAAAAATAGGTGACCTTTAGAAATCCCTGGATGGTATAAATGGTTAATGCACTTGGTTGCGAACTAAAAGGTTGGAGCTTTGTGTCTACTCAGAGGCACCTGAGAAGAGAGGCCTGCCCATCTACATCTGAAAAACCAGCAGTTGAAGACTTAGGAAACACAGGCCTGCTCTGACACAAATGATCACCATGAGTCAGAGTTGATTCAACAGCCACTGGTTATAGTGCCCAAGGTTCTCTAGGGAGTAGTGGGCCACTGGCATGGAAGGTGAGGAGACTGGACTATGAATGTGATTGAGAAGGTGTCTTCATTCTCTGTTGTTGTTGTTGTTATGTGCCTTCGAGTTGGACCCAACTCACAGCTATTCCTTCTTGGGTTTCTGAAGTGGTATTACTATGGAAGTAGATTGCCTGATCTTCCTTCTGAGGAGTGGCTGGTGGGTTTGAACCTCCAGCTTTCTGGTTAGCAGTCAAGTGCCTTAGGCACTACGCTACCAGAGCTCCTAGTGCTGCTATAACAGAAATACCACAAGTGGATGGCTTTAACAAATAAATGTATTCTCTTACAGTTTAGGAGGCTAGAAGTTTGAGTTCAGCATGCCAACTCCAGGAGAAGACTCTCTCTCTATGTCTCTCTTTCCTGGGAGGATCGCCGTGCATGGACCCTGGGTTGAAAGGCTGCACTCTGCTCCCAGTTCATCATTCTTGGTGATAGAAGTCCCCCCATCTCTGCTCCCTTTTCTCTCCCCTTTCATCTTTTGTAAGATAAAAGGTCTTGTACGTCATACCCCAAGGAAGCTCCCCTTATGCCGAATAAGGGCTGTGACAAGACTGTTACAACCCACCCTTACTCTTAATCCTTTTATATTTGATTGGCTTATCACATCAGATCACATCATGAGGTAACATTACATATCTGCCATGTTGCAACTTTATGTAACTTCTAAACCACTGAGAATAATTGTCAAGCCAAATTGCCACCAATTTTGGGGGGACACAAATCAATCCATGACAGAAGGATACAAGAGAACTTTGAGAGGGCATCTAAAAAATATATCAGTTACCTTATGACATGGTGCAGGCTTGGCCCTCATATTCCACACATCTCATAGGAAGTCACTATACTTGGAAGGTTGAAAGTTAGACCTTAAGATCCAAACAAACCTGGTCCTCCACTTTGTAGCCATGAGATCCTGGGCTTATTACTTCATCTTCCTAAGCCTCAATTTTCTCATCCACAAAGTTGGGATAATAATTGAACCCTCCCACAGAACTGTTGAGTATTATTCAGATAATACAAGTAAACTATATCAAGTATTAGGCACATAGTAAGTACTCAATAAATTAATCCCTAAACAAGCTTCAAAACAATTGACCCATCTTTACTCAGTGTTTGGCCCTTAATGTTTTATGTAGTTGTAAGGGGGAAAGAGACTTATAGGGCATTCTCTTAAGGACACCATTTTTCTTCTCTTCTGCAGAAATGTTTTTTAAGATTAATTTAAATTAATTTGTCCCATTCTAACTTTGTTGTTGTTGTTGACTGGAGTACCGGGTTTACACTAACCCTTTGACTTGATGGCAGTGGGTATGGTTTTGTCGGTTTTGTCTACTATTATTTTTATTTCTTCAGAGACATTCAGAAAATGAGGTGAAATTTTATTGATGTTAGTCCTATCAAGGCCTATAATTGGAATATCCCATTCTTTGACCCTTGTAACACCCTTCCTCCATTTTCTATCTTTTGCTTTAGTCTGCCTCACTTGAGATCTATTCTTCTTGAAAGGAAGACCAGATGATAAAAGAAAAGTGAAAAGAAAATTATGAATAACAGTGAAAAGTACAAATAAATAGAATTAATAGGGCCTCACAGTCAAGAATTTTCATGACCTTCAGACAAAGTTTGTACCATTTTGTTTATGTTCCTTGTACCTTGCATAATGTCATAACCTACTATCACTGATCATGTATATTGCAATGTCTAAAGAAGCAAAGAAGTATAACAATTCATTTTATAGAACTCATGGGAGCTCTGTATTGTCTTTTTCAAATACTAAATTTAATTTTTCTAGAGCTATGGCCAGAGTTACTTCATAGAAATGATGTTAGCAGGTCTGCTTGGTTAACGTTTGCCAAAAGTAAAGAAATGGCTTTCAGGTTTGATTTAATAAAGTTCTACTCCAAATAGGAGATAAGGCAGGGTTTTGTATTAGCAAAATCTCAGGTCAGGTGGCTGATAAGAGAAAATGTGTTCTTTAAATTAGTTATGACTAGCCTGAAATCATCTATGATTTACTTCAGAAAATAAATTTCATTACAAATCAAAATGAAGGTTATGCATAGTCTCTAAATGTCTCCCATTTCCTTTGTTCTCAAGCGCCATCTAGTGTTCTGAAGGGGAATATTTAGCCAAATTCTCAGGCCCCATTCTAGCCTGTAAGAGGAAGACCTTAGTCTGGGAAGAGATTATCTAGACCAATGCCCTGTCCTTATTATTCATATGAAATAGACTCACTTCTTTCCGAAGAGAATGCAGATAATTACCAGTGTGTCTGGGATAGTGATGGCGTTTTCTCCACTAAACCTAATTGATTTACTTTATTTTCTGTTTATAGTGGCAATAGGTTTGGTTTTCAGCTTTTGAACCATCATCAATAATAGTTTCAGTGAGACATAATTGAGATATACACAAAGTTCATTAAAAAAATTAAGTATTACAGTGGCTTTGGAATATAACAAATAACTGTGACTTGTAAGTTATGTATTTCACTCAGACTCAGGATAAAAATGGACATTAATATATATATCTCAGAGGGCTATTATGAGGAAAAAAATAAATGAAAAAGAATGTGTAAATTCCCTACTACAGTTTACAATTCATGGAAGCAGTTATTCAGTCATAGTCATTTTTAAAATCAAGTGAGTATCACTATAAAATGAAGTTCTCAGAAGCTAACACTTTGGCTGACTCAGCACCTATTGGGTTAAGTCAAATACAATTTTGTAAAATAACTACAGTATTTTTTCTTCCCTTCCTACTGACAATTCTATCCCTGTGATGTATGCAGTAGAATGTAATAGGTAAGAGCAGAGGCTCCACGGCTGACAGATTGGATTCAAACCTCAGCTTCTCCCCTGACTAACCAAGTAACCTCCGCCTTTCCACTTGACTTGTCTGTGGCAAAGTTACACCATCTGTCAGATAGGAATAATACCTATCTCACTTGTTTTCTTGCACTGATATATGTACCTGGCATATAGCATGTGCTATCTAATTTAGCTACTGTTATCTATCAGCTACAACATAAACCAAAATACACACACACACACACACATGTAGTGCTGTCAACTTGATTGTGACTCATAGCGACCCTACAGGACAGAGTAGAACTGCCCCAACACTGTAAACCCTTATAGAAGTAGACTGCCACATCTCTCTCCCGTGGAGTAGCTTGTAGGTTCAAACTGCTAAAATTTCTGTTAGCAGAGTGCTTAACCACTGTACTGGAAGGACTCATATACACATATGTACATACATATGTACAAATAAATACCTGTGTATATACCTACACACATGTATATATGTACTATATATGTATTCATGCACACACAAACCAAAACCAAAACCAAACCCACTGCCATCGAGTTGATTCTGACTCACAGTGATCCTCATTGGGTTTCCAAGGCAGTAAAACTTTATGGAAGTAGATGACCTAGGCTTGCTTCCACAGAGTGGCCTTAGGCACTGTGCTACCAGACCTCCTTATATACACATACACGTACAAAAATACACAATGTATATGTATATACACAAGTGTGTACAAAATATACATACATATATGTAACATATACAAGTGTGTAATACATATGTACACGTGTATGCATATATACACATATATGTATATATTAGGAGCTCTGGTAGTGAGTGCCTAAGGCACTTGACTGCTAACCAGAAGGCTGGTAGTTCAAACCCACCAGCCACTCCTCTGAAGGAAGGTTGGGCAACCTACTTCAGTAGTGATGCTGCCTCAGAAACCCAAGGAGGGGTCACTATGAGTTGGGTCCAACTCGAGAGCACATAACAGCAACATGTATATATTGTGTGTGTACAGGAGCTCTGGTGGTGTAATACCTAGGGCATTTGACCGCTAACCAGAAAGCTGGAAGTTCAGACCCACCAGCCACTCCTCGGAAGGAAGACTGGGCAATCTACTTCCGTAGTGATACCTCCTCAGAAACCCAAGGAGGAGTCACTATGAGTCGGATCTGACTTGACATCAGTGAGTTTGTTTTTTGGCACATGTACACACACATATATACACACATTTATGCAGATATATAGTTCTACCCATGCACATATATGTGTATGTGCATACGTAGAACTATACATGTGCATACATATGTACATATAGACACATGCATGTGTGTATGTAAATATGTATATGCACATATACATATAAATATATATGTATATACAAATATACACACATATGCACATATATATGTGTATACATATCTATGTACATATGTACGAGCATATATACATATATGTGCCTGTAGGTACATATTATTCACTATACAATTTATATATATATATATAATTGATGTATATGTCTCTATATATGTGTGTATTTATGTATTATGTATATGTGTGTGTATACACACACACATATGCATATAAACACAAAAAAACCTCACTGCCATCAAGTAGGATCTGACTCAGAGTGACCCCTCCTTGGGTTTCCAAGGAGGTATCACTACAGAAGTAGGATTGCCCAACCTTCCTTCCGAGGAGTGGCTGGTGGATTTGAACCACCAGCCTCCTGGTTAGCAGTCAAATGCCTTAAGC
>NW_006921769.1:1101960-1105217 GCF_000298275.1 Orycteropus afer afer
ATCCATCTGACAACAGCTATGATATCCCTTGTTCCACTTCCTCTTCTGAATCTGGCTTGAACCTCTGGAAGTTCTCTGTCAATATACTGCTGCAAACATTTCTGAATTATCTTCAGTAAGATCTTACTTGCATCTCCTTGTACATATGCATGATATATAAGCATATGCACATATATATGTAGTACACACACGAGTGCATGTACGTACACATATACATGCACGTGCATACATCCATACACACACATGTACAGATGTATGTTTACATGCAAACACATGTACGTGTGCGGTGTGTGGGTGCATACGTGTATACGTATAATATGCATATATATTCATGTATGCATGTGTGTACACAGGTATTGCTTACATGTATACACACATGTATGTATGTATATCTACACAAAGCTACTCTTCACTTATCAACTCTCATCTGACATTTTGCATTTAGGGCAACAGTAAAAAATCTACTACCTGATCATTTTGCACATTAATGACACGGCTGTCAAGGTGCTAGGTGAGAGTAAGTCTGGCTCTGATGGTTAAAGCTTTGTGTCCACTTGGGCAGGGCATGATTCTCAGTGGTTTGGCAATTATGCAATGATGTAGTCACCCACCATTTTGTGATCTGATATGATCACCTCCATTTTCACATAATGCCGATTTTCACATTATAATCTGGTCTTTAGAATTTAACCATGTCAATAAGTGAGGGGTTACTTGATATATGGAGTAGTGTCCCTGTTGTAGAATTACTAAATATTTAACTGAAACCAAAATTTTCAAGAAAAACCCTGCTGCTGCTACAATACTGATAGTTTTGCTTAATTATAAATAACTATGAAAATTTCTATATTTTAGGTCTTTCTAATATATATTGTTTTTAAAATGTCATCATCTTGAAAATCTGATAGAAGTATTTCTATTTGAGTTTGAACAATAGGAGTAGTTAACTTTCCCTGATTTCCTTCTATAGACCCCATACTGAGCTGTGTGCTTAGAGTTATGTCACGTAATCCCCATGACAATGATTTGAGGGAGGAGGGCATGACATTTTCCAGATGGTACAGAGGGAGAAGTGAAGTTATAGAGAAATTAAGTAACTTACTCAAGTTCACAGAGCCGGTATGTATGAAAAAACCCTGGATCCCAATCTCAGAATGTTTATAACCACTATGTTAAATGGTGTCTCCACTTTTAAATGGATGAAACAGTGCCCTGTAAATAATTCAAAGCAAAATAACCCCTAGATCTTAAGCAAACAGCTGAATTTCTATAAATCCCCATATTCCTTAGATGTAAAATGAAACCGATCAGATCAGATGGTCCAAGATGCTGAAAACTCTAGAAATTAAAGCAGCTATTTTTACTTTGTAAAGACTATGGTGGCACAGTGTCTAAGGCATATGACTGCTAACCAGAAGGTTGGTGTTTCAAACCCACCTCCCACTCCACAGAAGAAGACAGGCAGTCAGCTTCCATAAAGATTTATAACCTTGAAAAAACAATTGGGGTTGCTATGAGTCAGAATCTACTTGATGGCAGTGGGCTTGGGATTTTTTTTGGGGGGGGGAGGGATTATTTTTATTTCACAACTCTGGTTGGTAAATCTAGGAATTGATTTATTTAAAAATTTTAAAAGAAATCTACTTAGGATTTTTAATTGGTGTTTTAAAAATTATTAATTATATTAGGGCAACATTTAGAAGATTAGATTTTGTATTATTTAATTGAGAATTCAAAATGTGTAAGGACATCTATTCTTGTGTACATAACATATTAACTCTGTATTTGGTCATTTTAATGTGCATTAAATTTCTACTAGCATTTTTTTAAAGCAATTATTCTTAAAAAAAAAAGCAATTATTCTACAGGGTCTAACTTCTGAATCAAAATATACGATGTATTAAATCTATCTTTCAAAAATGCAACTTACTTCTGTAGTGATACCACCTCGGAAACCCAAGGAGGGGTCGCTATGAGTCGTCGACAGCAGTGGGTTGCTGTTGCATTGTTGTCTCCTCTTAAATTTCATTGCCATCACTTGAAATAGGCCTTTTTCTTAATAACTTTGACAAACTCTATCCTACACAATAGAAACCCACATTCAGGACAGTGCCAAAACCTACTGGAGAAGGCCACAGCCATGTACAGGTATAGGATCTATGGAGTTTTTTAAACATACAAATTTCTGGGCTTTATCCTTGGGAGATTTTCATTCAAGGCTCAGAGAGGGCCAGAGAACCTACATTCTTTAGGCATTTCCTATTGCCACTTCTACCAATCACTCAACCACACACCTCACTATGTTTGAAGTATATTCATTTTGGAATTTCACTAACCTAAACTATACTCCTAGGAGCAATGCAAAAGTCACGCTAAATATTTCATTTTGCTCTCAGAACAAGGGAAGCACTCATTCATGCATCAGGCATAACGTTAAAATTCTTTAGGGAAAAGAAAATGAATAAGATACAGTTCTTATGGACAGGAGTGACTACATAATTTGCAGGGGCCAGTGAAAAATGAAAGTGTGAGGTCGCTTGTTCAAAAGTATATATATATATAGGAGCTCTGGGAGCTTAGTGCCTAAGGCACTTGACTGCTAACTAGAAGGCTGGCGGTTCAAACCCACCAGCCACTCCTCGGAAGGAAGGTTGGGCAATCCTACTTCTGCAGTGATACTGCCTCGGAAACCCAAGGAGGGGTCGCTATGAGTCGGGGCCGACTCGATGGCACATAACAACAATATACACACACACACACACACATATATACACATACATATATATACATATACATAACATATACATATATATATGGAGATCTGGTAGCTTAGTGTCTAAGGCATTTGACTGCTATCTGGAAGGCTGGTGGTTCAAAACCACCAGCCACTCTGTGGAAGGAAGACTGGCTAATCTATTTCTGTAAAGATTTACTGGCTCAAAAATCCAAAGGGGGTCACTATGAATCGGAATCAACACGATGGCAATAAGTTTGGTTTAGGGTTTTTTTTTTAAATATATATATACATATATTCATGTGTATATATTAGGTGTATATATTATGCACATATAATATATACATGTGTATGTATTAGGGTTTTTTATATATACATGTATATAAAAAACACCAAACTCACTGCCGTGGAGTCAATCCAACTCATAGCAACCCCTCCTTGGGTTTCTGAGGTAGTATCTCTATGGAAGTAGATTGCCCAACCTTCCTTCTGAGGAGTGGCTGGTGGGTTTGAACCACCAGCC
>NW_006921769.1:1105413-1111160 GCF_000298275.1 Orycteropus afer afer
ATATATGTATTTAAAACAAACAAACTCACTGCCATCAAGTTGATTCCAACCCATAGCAACCCTCCTTGGGTTTCCAAGGCGGTAGATCTTTAGAGAAGTAGATTGCCTAGTCTTCCTTCCAAGGAGTGGCTTTGGGTTTGAATCGCCAACCTTCTGGGTAGCAGTGAAATGCCTTAGGCGGTAGGCCACCAGAGCTCCTGTATATAATATATGTACATATATATATATATGTATGTGTGTGTATATATATATATGTATGTGTGTGTATGTGTATTTTTTTTTTTTCAGGAAAAAAATCTCCATTTCAATCAATTCTCCCAGTTGAATAGATAACTAGTCTTTGTATTTCCAATGATTATAGTTAAAGCAGTAACAGTAAAGACAAAACAATAAGTAATTAACACTCTCCATTGTTGTTGTTGTTGTTGTTGTTATGTGCCGTCAGTCGGCCTCGACTCATAGCGACCCCTCCTTGGGTTTCCGAGGCAGTATCACTACGGAAGTAGATTGTTTGGGGTTTTCCTAGGTGCTGTTTGACTCTATGGCAGTGGGCCTATTTATTTATTTATTTATTTTGTTTGTTTGCAGGGGTTAAGCTATTAACTGCCAATCCAAAGGTTGGTGATTTAAACCCACCAGTTGCTCTGCAGGAGAGACTAGCTGGCCATCTACTCCCATAAGGTTTACAGCCTAGGATACTCTCTAGGGCACTTCTATACTGTCCTATATTCTACTGCCCTACGAGGCAGCTCTAGTTGGAAGTGACTGGGCACACATAACAATTCCTTACTAGAAGCTCTTAAAATACGTCTAAGGAATAAAAGCCTGATCCATGCATTTTGAAAAAGGAAAGGATAACAGGGTTTTCTACTTAACTCTCAATAGCTTCTAAGTTTCTTCTCTAATCTAAATGAAATGTAGAAAAATAGTAAAGTGTGAAAGAGAATTTTCTCTCAAGACAGCCTCATTGAAACTTGAATTAATGCTAATGTATTTAATAAACACGCTCTTCCAAAATTTAGAACAATTTTCTTCTTAAGCCATTTGTCAACTTTATATTCTGACATCTCATGTTAGTTATCATTGTGATTCCATGATATAGAATTATGTAGTTTAAGAAGTTGATGGCTATTTTATTATGTGGTGTATGGGTTCTATAAACCCATTTGGTATTTATTCTTATCCTTTCAAGACCAAGTGTTCAAAATTTTAACAAAGGTGAAAGCCAAAACCTTGGCAGAAATGCTTGTTCTTCCTAAATACGGTGCTTCAAAGTTCTTTGGGCTGCTTGACTGTTAAGGTCACTGTTACTTGCCAGAGATCTGGTTCTTCCACGTTTACATTTTAGCTTTGCTTTATTTGTATTCTGACAAAATACTTGGCTTCAGAATATTACAAACAGCAATCAACAAAATTTAAAAGAACACAGCCATACAGTATGCTGAAATTGCATTGGAAGAGAAAGTTCTTTGAACAAAAGCACCTGTAGCAAAACAAGGACTTTCTATTCTTTAAAAAGCATCTTATCCAGATGTTGAGGTATGTTTTCTCTTGAGACAGAGGAGGAATGGCCAGGAAAGAAGATCTCCCTCATGTCGTAGTCATTTCTAGGAAGCATTTGTACATTTCATGTGGCAGAAAATGAGCCATTCATGCTGGCTTTCGGAATAAACTCTCCCTTATTTCCGAAGAAAAGCAGAAAACGAAAGTGTCAGGTATAGAATTACAACTTCATGCACCACATGAGAATGTAAACACTAGTAATGTTTACAAACATTTTTCAAATTTACTGAACAAAAGAAAAAAAAATGCTGAATGGAACACAGTGTAATTTTGGGATTATAGTTTTATTGCAGTCTATGGATAAATAAATATATGCACATATAAACAAACAATGTTGTTGTTGTTGTTGTTATGTGCTGTCGAGTCGGCCTCGACTCATAGCGACCCCTCCGTGGGTTTCCGAGGCAGTATCACTGCAGAAGTAGATTGCCCCATCTTCCTTCCAAGGAGTGGCTGGTGGGTTTGAACCGCCATCCTTCTGGTTAGCAGTCAAGTGCCAACAATACTCCAATTAATTGTTTTCTTAAAACTGAGAATTTCAGAAAATGTATATCTAATTGTTGTTTCTAACTTATTAGTCAAAACTTCTCATACCCACCTTAACATGCAAAGCCCATATAATTGTTCTAAAAGCATGACACATAAATTTATATTTTTCAAAATTATTCTTTTTAAAACACAGACCTCCTTAGGATTCTGCTTCAGTTAAGTTTGGTTTGGTGAGGTCCAAGCATATCTACTTTTAAAAACACCTCAGGTGATTGTGAGACACAGTTAGGTCTCAGAACTCTTGTTCCAGACTAAAACCAAACTCACTGCCATCAAGTTAAATGCAACTCACTGCAACCCCTCCTTGGGTTTCCGAGGCAGTATCACTACAGAAGGAGCTCTGGTAGCATAGTGCCTAAGGCACTTGACTGCTAACCAGAAGGATGGCGGTTCAAACCCACCAGCCACTCCTCGGAAGGAAAGTTGGGCATTCCTACTTCTGTAGTGATATTGCCTTGGAAACCCAAGGAGTGGTCGCTATGAGTTGGGGCTGACTTGATGGCAAATAACAACAACGACAACATCACTACAGAGGTAGACTGCCCAACCTTCCTTCCAAGGAGTGGCTGGTGGGTTTGAACCACCAGCCTTCTGGTTAGCAGTGAGATGCCTTAGGCACTATACCACCAGAGGGCCTTAAGATTAGAGCCAAGAAAATGTTAGGGACCAGTTCTACTCTGTAATGCATAGAGTCTCCATGAGTTGGGATTGAACTGACAACAATAGGTTTGGTTTTTTATGATTTTATCTTAGAAAGTTATTACTCCGTATCAGGACCTAAAGCTGCTACTTTGAAAATGTTCCTATGAGTGATCACTTTTGCCACTCTAATCTCTGCCTACAGCTCTCTTCCTTTTTTGGTGGCACAAATTTGTGTGTATATGTGTGTGTGTGTGTGTGTGTGTTTTGTGTGAAAGACTAGAGAGGAAATTGGTCTTCCACTGAACAATTACTACACATTTTGTTTTGTGGGATTTACTGCAATCCTGCAATATAATAGTACTCTTCCCACTTCTTTCCTGTATTTACCATTTCTCTTGGTCCTTGTTTCCTAACCTTCCTTAGCTTTATCCATGGACAAATGTTGCCCCTTCGATCTCATATGGTTTATTGTTCTAATGAGCGTAACCTTCTTGGTATTATTGTTCACCTTATGGGCTTATCGACGGCACTTAACAACAACAACAACAACAATGGGCTTATCTATCATTGGCTGAATATTGAGCCATGGGAGTGAGTTCAGCTCCTGCATGAATGGTGGCTAAGGCCCATAGTCTCAGGGGTCCCATCAGTCTCTACTGGCCAGTAAGCCTGATCTTTTCTATGATTTTCATTTTTGTTCCACATTTTTCTCCTTGGGACTGCCTATTGTGATCACTCTGAGAGCAGTCAGCTGTGGTAGCTGTGGTAGATACCATCTAGTCCTGGTCTCAGGGTTGGGGAGAATAGGGTTGCCACGATCCATTAGTCCTTTGGACTAACTGTTTCCTTGTGCCTTATTCTCCACTCTTATTTGCTCAAGGTGGGGAGAGACCAATAATTGCACCTTAGATGGCCACTCACAACTTTTAAGATCCTAGTTGCTACTCACCAAAGTAGGATGTAGAACATTATCTTTGTGGACTATGTTATTCCAATTGACTTTAGTGTCCCCCAAGACTATGGTCCTGAGCCTCCATGTCCAGTGCCTCATTCCCTCAAGGTGCTTGCTTATGACTAAGAACTTTTTATAACTGCCTACTATGTGCTTTACTACATTTATGGATATACATGCAGCACATATAAATACACATATAGAAATATTTTCTGTCAAACCTATATATATATATATATATATATATATATATATATATATTTGTGAGTGTAATCCCATTCACCTTCCCACCATGGTTCAGCCTGAGTGTCTATCAATGTATCCACTTGTAGGTTATTGTTATTATTGTTATTGCAGGTTTGTGTATGTAACAGTATTTATACTTGTTGCCTTTAACTCTTGCGCTCCTCCCAGTGTGCTCTTATGCCTTGATCACTTAGTGCTGACCACTTCTTTATTATATGTTGCCTTTCTCTTCACCCAACTTAATACGTGTCGACCCTCTAGTTGATGATTTACCCTCTCTTCCATCCCATGCTTGGTAACCTTCAAAGAATGATTATTTCTCTGTGTAAACCTTGTCTTCATTTTTTGCCGTAGTGGTATCGTATAATACTTGTCTTTTTGTGATTGACTAATTTTACAGCAAAATGTCCTCTAGATTCATCCATGTTATGAAGTGTTTCACAGATTCATGAACATTGCGTAGTCTTTGTGATAGTTGGAGCTGTGTGTCAACTTGGCTGGATCCTAGTTCTGTGTGCTTGTTCCCATGATGGCATAGGATGACTGTGTTCTGAGTGGCCAATCTGCCCAAGGGGAGTTTCCCTAGGGGTGTGGCCTGCTTCCAGGATATCCAGAGACATCCTGGGAAGAGAGACATTCTTCTGCGGATTGAGACCCTGGTGTGCGGACTACAACCTTCTGTGAGTGAGCAGCCCACCGCTCGGCCTGGAGATCTTGGATTCGTCTTTCATTGGAGTCAACAACTGGTACACTGCCTGCCAGCCTTGAATTTCTTGGCCCACTGCAGTTGCGGAAGCTAGGGCTGCCTCCAGCCTGACGTTTCCTCCAGGGACTTTGGACTTGCTGGCTTCTATATGTTTGTGAGCCGTTTTTCCTAAGATAAATCTCTCTCTCTCTCTCTCTCTCTCTGTATATATATATAAAAGCTTTGCTGTTTTTTGTTTCTCTAGAGAACCGAGTCTAACACATTTCGTACCAGGAGTGGGGTCAGGTTCAGGTTGCTATGCAGGCTGCTCTGCCACATAGGCCATATGACCAGGCTGATCCAATGGTGCTTAAAGTGTCTGTAGTAGATAGAGATGCTGTTTGGAGCCTTTGGCAGGTTCCTATTGGTGAATCACAATGCAGACCCTTGGGGTTTTGGAGCAAAGCCCTGCCATCCTCTGCAGATAACTGCTCTCCTTTTGAGAAACAGCTTTTGGCTTGTTACTGGGCTTTGGTAGAGACTGAACGCCTAACCATGGGCCACCACGTCACCATGAGGCCTGAGCTGCCCATCATGAACTGGGTGCTGTCTGACCCACAGAGTCATAAAGTTGGACATGCACAGCAGTACTCCATCATTAAATGGAAGTGGTATATCAGAGATCAGGCTGGAGCAGGACCTGAAGGCACAAGTAAGTTGCATGAGGAAGTGGCCCAGATGCCTAAAGGTTTCCACTCCAGTCACATTACCTTCCCTGTCCCACTCTGCAACTATGGCCTCATGGGGAGTCCCTTATGATCAGTTGACTAAGGAAGAGAAAACTCGTGCCTGGTTTACAGATGGTTCTGGGTGATATGCAGGCACCATTCAAAAGTGGACAGCAGCGGCACTGCAGCCCCTTTCTGGGACTTCCTTAAAGGACAGTGGTGAAGGGAAATCCTCCCAATAGGCAGAACTTCGAGCCATGCATATGGCTGTTCATTTTGCATGGAACAAGAAATGGCCAGATGTATGATTATATATGGATTCATGGGCTGTGGCTAATGGCTTAGCTGGATGGTCTGGGACTTGGAAGGAGCATGATTGGAA
>NW_006921769.1:1112580-1123004 GCF_000298275.1 Orycteropus afer afer
CAGGAGATTCTTTAGGACGTCTTTTAGTACTACCATGTCCTGTGATTAAAGTCAATGGAAAATTACAGCAACCCAATTCTGATATGACTGCTAATGGCCCAGACCCTTCAGGAATGAAGGTTTGGGTCACCCCACCAGGCAAAGAACCACGACCAGCTGAGGTGCTTGCTGAGGGCAAGGGGAAAACAGAATGGGTCGTGGAAGAAGGCAGTTCTGAATATCAGCTACAACCACATGACCAGCTGCAGAAACGAGGACTGTGATTGTTATATTTCTTCATTGTATACGTGCATCAATTATTTTTGTTTCCTTCTGCTGTGAGCTGTGAAATGTAAATAAGGTTAATGCATTGTGGTTGTATGTGTGTTAACGTATCATGTTAGGCACAAATATGACTCTGTAATTGTCCTTATTTAGAGATTATATATGGTTAAGAAGATGTGTAAAACTGCCAAGTTGACAAGGGGTGGATTGTGATAGTTGGAGCTGTGTGTCAACTTGGCTGGATCCCAGTTCTGTGTGATTGTTCCCTTGATGGGATAGGATGACTGTGTTCTGAGTGACCAATCAGCCCAAGGGGAGTATCCCTAGGGGTGTGGCCTGCTTCCAGGCTATCCAGGGACATCCAGGGAAAAGAGATATTCTCTTTTGTGGACCGGGACCCTGGTGTGCTGACTACAACCTTCCGTGAGTGAGCAGCCCACCACTCGGCCTGGAGATCTTGGATTCGTCTTTCATTGGAGTCAACAACCAGTGTACTGCCTGCCAGCCTTGAATTTCTCAGCCCCCTGCAGTTGCGGAAGCTAAGGCTGCCTCCAGCCCGACATTTCCTCCAGGGACTTTGGACTTGCTGGCTCTGTACGTTTGTGAGTCATTTTTCCTAAGATAAATTTCTCTCTCTTTGTCTCTCTCTCTCTCTCTATATATATAAGCTTTGCTGGTTTTTTGTTTCTCTAGAGAACACAGTCTAACATAGTCTTCCATTGTGTGTATGTACCATAGTTTGTTTATCCATTCTTCTGTTGATGGGCACTGAATTGTTTCCATCTTTTCACTATTGTGAATGTTACTGTGATGAATGTGGATGTGCAGATATCTGTTCATGTCATGGCTCTCATTTTTCTAGGATATATACCTAGTAGTATTTCCAACTTTTTAAGGAAGCACCATACTGTTTTCCACAGTGATTGGACCATTTTACAATTTCACCAGCAGTGTATGAGGGTCCCAGTTCTTGACACCCACACCAACATTTGCTGTTTTCTGTTTTTTTTGGACTTTGTCATTAATGCTGAGGTAAGATGATATCTCACTGCTGTTTTGATTTGCATCTCTCTGATGCCTAGTGATCGTGAGCATCTCTTCATGTGTTTGTTGGCTACCTGAATGTCTTCTTTGGTGAGGTGTCTGTTAATGTCCTTTGCCTGTTTTTTTAATTAGAGTGTCTTTTTATTGTTGAGATATTGAAGTTTTCTATAAATTTTAGGGGATCTCTGGTAGTGTAGTGCCTAAGGCACTTGACTTGCTAATCAGAAGGCTGGTGATTCAAACTCACCAGCCACTCCTCAGAAGGAAGGTTGGGCAAGCTACTTCTGCAGTGATACCACCTCAGAAACCCAAGGAGGGGTCACTATGAGTTGGGTCTGACTGGACGGTATATAAAAACAACAATATAAATTTTAGAGATTACTGTCTTATCTGATATGTTATTGCCAAATAATTTTTCCAAATCTGTAGGCTTTCTTTTTACTCTTTTGGTGAGCTCTGGTGGTGTAGTGCCTAAGGCATTGACTGCTAACCAGAAGGCTGTCAGTTCTAACCCACCAGCCACTCCTCAGAAGGAAGACTGGGCAATCTACTTCCACAGAGATACCACCTCAGAAACCCAAGGAAGGATCACTAAGAGTCAGAACTGACTTGATAGCAGTGAGTTTGTTTTTTTTTGATGCTCATTAATGTTTAATTTTTAAGCACCCCCAATCTTTTTTTGTCTTCTGGTGTTTGTGCATTTTTTGTTATGTTTGATAGCATATTTATGGCATGTATGGGTTTGCTCCTATTTTTCCATTGATAATCTTTATGGTTTTACATTTTGATCCATCTTGAGTTAGTTTTTGTATATATGGTAAGTGATATAGACCCTGTTTCATTTTTCTGCAAATGAATATCCAGTTTTGCCAGCACAATTTACCAAGGAAACTGTCTCTACCCCACTTAATAGTTTCAGCCCTTTGTCAAAGATCAGCTGTCTGCAACTGGATGGATTTACTTCTGGGTTCTCAATTCTGTTCCATTGGTCTATGTGTCTGTCATTGAACTAATACAAGGCTGTTTCGACTAATGTGGCTGTATAGTAGATTTTGAGATTGGGGAATGTGAATCCTCCTGCTTAGTTCTTCAGTAGTGTTTTGTTTTTCTGGGATCTCTTTCCTTTCCATGTGAACTTAGTGATTAATTGTTCTGTTTCTTTATAGAATGATGATGGAATCTAGATTGGGATGCCATTATTTCTGTAGATCCCTTTCGGTAGTATAGTCATTTTCACAATGTTAAGTGTTCCTATCCATGAGCATGGGTATTCTTCCATTTATGTAGGTGTCTTTTGGTTTCTTATAGTAGTGTTTTATAGTTTTCTTTGTAAAGGTCTTTTGTGTCTCTGGTTAGATTTATTCCTAAGTACTTCATCTTTTGGGTGACTATTATAAATAATATTGTTTTCCTGATTTCCTTTTCAGAGGTCTCTTTGTTGATGTAGGGGAATCCAGCTGATTTTTGTATGTTGATCTTATATTCTGCCACTTTGCTGAAGCCTCCTCTTAGTTCCAGTAGTCTCCTTGTTGAGTCCCTAGGACCTTCTATGTATAGGATTATACAATCTGCAAAGAGAGATAATTTTGCTTCTTTGCCAATTTCCATGACTTTTATTTCGCTTTTTTGCCTATTGCTCTGGCTAAGACTTCCAATACAATATTAAATAGGAGTTGTGAGGGCATCCCTATCTGATTCCTGTATTCAAGGTGAATGATTCCAGTCTTTCTGTTGAAAACAATGTTGGCCATTGGTTTTGTGTATATGTCCCTAATTATGTGAGGACTTTCTCTTCTATTCCTATTTTCCTGGGTATTTTATCAAGAATGGTCAAATGCCTTTTCTGCATCAATTGATATGATCATGTGGTTTATTTCCCTTTGTTTTATCCATGTGGTGGATTACATTGTTTTTCAATGTTGAACCACACTTGCATACCTAATATGAATCCCACTTGCTCATGAGGTATTATTTTTTTGATATGTTGTAGGATTCTATTGGCTAGTATTTTGTTGAGAATTTTTGCATCAGTGTTCATGAGGGATATTGATCTATAATTTCTTTTTTAATGATGTCTTTGGTTTTGGTGGCCAGGTTATGCTTTGCTTCTTAGAATGAGTTTGAGAGTATTCCATTCTTTTCTATGTTCTGGAATAGTTTGAGTAGAATTGGTGCCAGCTCACCTCTGAATGCTTGGTAGAATTCACCAGTGAAGCTGTCTGGGCCAGGACTTTTTTGTTGGGAGCTTTTCTAAAACCTGTTTAATTTCTTTTATGATGGGTCTGTTCAAATTTAGTACCTCAGATTGTGTTAGCTTGATTAGATACTGTGTTTCTAGAAATATTTACATTTCTTCTAGGTTTTCAAGTTTTTTGAAGTACAGATCTTCATAATATTGTTATTATCCTTTTTATTTCATTAAGTTCCGTTGTGACACCACTCTCACTTCTTATTCGTGTTATTTGCATCTTCTCCTTCTTTTCCTTTGTTAAATTTGCCAGTGGCTTGTCAATTTTACTAATCCTTTCAAAGAACCAACTTCTAGTTTTGTTGATTCTATTTTTTGTGTTTTCTGTTTCATCTATAGGAGCTCTGGTGGCATGGTGCCTAAGGCATTTGACTGTTAAACAGAAGGCTGGCAGTTCAAACCCACCAGCCACTACTCAGAAGGAAGATTGGGCAATCTACTTTCGTAGTGATACTGCCTCGGAAACCCAAAGTGGGGTCGCTATGAGTCGGATGTGACTCGACAGCAGTGAATGAGAGTTTCATTTATTTTTCTTCAAATCCTTATGTTTCTTTCCTTCTAGTCACTGTAGGTTTTTTTTTTTTTTTTTTTTTGTGTTTTTTTTTTTTTTTTTAGGAGGGATTCTTTTTCTAATTGTTGGAGATCTTGGGTTAAGGTGTTGATTTTGGTTCTTTTTTTTTTTTTGACGTATGTGTTTATTGCTAGAAATTATTCTCTGAGCACTACTTTTGCTGTGTCTCAAAGAGTTTGGTATGTTGTTATCTTAGGCTGGGTCCTCTAGAGAAGCAAAACCAGTGAAGCTTATATATACATATCTCTCCATATATATATATATATATATATATATATATATACCTGAATATATGTTATTGTTGTTGTTATGTGCCATCGAGTCGGACCTGATTCATAGCGACCCCTCCTTGGGTTTCCAAGGTGGTATCACTACAGAAGTAGATCGCCCAACCTTCCTTCCAAGGAGTGGCTAGTGGGGTTGAACTGTCAGCCTTCTGGTTAGCAGTCAAGTGCTTTAGGCACTACACCACCAGAGCTCCTCTGTATGTATAATATGTTATATATAAATAGGCTGACATGTCCAAGACTGACAGGTAAGATGGTAAGCTGTTGGGTCACAGGCTGGGAAGACAGCAATTCCAAGATCAGCAGGCAATATGGCAGGCCACTGGTTCAACTTAAGGAATCAGAGATCAGATGATGATGAGCCAGATGCAGGATTTAATTGAGCAAAAAGCCAGAGATATTTGCCAGGACACCCATATATACTGGAAGCAGGCCACACCCCTGAGGAAACTCCCTTTCAAACTGAACTGGCTGCTCATAGCAGATCTCATCATGGAGGTGATGACATTGTATCAGATTTCATGATGGGGGATGACTACATCATAACTGCCAAACTACTGAAAAATATGGCCCAGCCAAGTTAACACAAAACTTAAACTGTCACAGTTATGTTTTCATTTGGTTGATTCAAGGAATTTTAAATTTTCATTTCTTGTAGTACCCAGTAGTTTTTAAGCAGAATGTTTTTCAGTTTCTAGGCTTTTATTTTTCCCCTGATCTTCTTACTGTTGATTTCTAATGTGACAGCATTGTGATCTGAGATGTTTTGTAATTTTTTGATTTTTTTGTGGCCAAACATATGCTCTATTCTGGAGAATGTTCCATGTGCATGGAAAAAGAGTGTATATTGTGCTGTTGTTGGGTGGTGTGTTTTGTATACATCTGTGAGTTCATTGGTTGATTGTGTTGTTTAGATCGTCTGGATTTTTGTTGAGGTTTTTTTTTAGTTGTTCTATCTTTCATTGAAAGCAGTGTACTAAAGTCCCCTAATATTATTGTGGAATTGTCTATTGCTCTTTTCCCTTCAGTTAAAGTTTGATTATTTGGGGGCTCTTTCATTGGGTGCATAGATGTTTATTATGGTTATATCCTCTTGTTGGACTGATACTTTACTCATTACATGATGATCCTTGTCTCTTTTGGTGGATTTTGCCTTAAGGTCTATTTTATCAGAAATTAATATTGCCACTCCTGCTACTTTTTGATTACCACTTGCTTGATATATATTTTTCCATCCTTTTTCAGCTTATTTTTTGTATTTGTGTCTAAGCTATGTCTCTTGTAGACAACTGTTTCGGTTACCTAGCACTGCTCTGACAGGAATATTCCACAAATCAATGGCTTTCACAAACAGGAGTTTATTCTCTTACAGTTTTGGAGGCTACAAGTCTGAGTTCAAAGTGCCAGGCTCTAAGGCCTGGGTGAAAGGGCTTTGACTTTGGGCTTCAGCACTGCCTCTTGCTCTTGGACGACTGAAGCTGGAGGCCTTCCTCACTTAGGCAGCTGTTGGCTGCTCAGGCTGACAAACCCAAGGTCAACCAGTAAAAAGGCACAGTCCTGATATTACCAAACAACAGAGCAGGCCATCGATTCAAGTCCAAAAAAAGTCCCAAGATAGGCAGGCCAACATGGTAGGCTGCTGAACAATGACTCAGCTACATGCAGGGTTCATGTGTACCATAAGCTGGAGACTGTCCTCAAAGTTGCGTCTCATATACTGGAAGCAGACCACATCTATAAAGCAGCTGCTCCAGTAGATTTCACCATGGAGTTAATTACTAATCTCACCATGGGGAATAACTACAACTAGCTGCTCAGCCAGTCAAAACAAGGCCCAGCCAATCTTAACTACCACAACAACACATTGATGGTCCGTGTTTTCTGAACCATTCTGCTACTCTATCGCTTGCCTGTAAGCCATTTATATTCAGTGTAATTATCGATAAGTATGAATTTACTGCTGTCATGTTGCTGTGTTTTCTTTCATGGTGTTGATGGTTTCTACGTTCAATATATATTTCCATGCTGAGGTCATCTTGTGCATGGATTTTCTTATAATTTCCTTACGGCTATTGTTTTAATGTTTACTGGGACTTTATGATTGTCCTTTTTTAAAACTTTGATGAGATGTTTCATTAATTTTATTTTAATTTACCCTGCAGTGAGTTTGGTTTTTGTATTTGTTATTATCTTCCCAAGTTTAAAGTGGTACATTCCATCTTTATATCATCTTGATTTCCTCTGCATTTGGAAGTTCTATAACTATCTCATTTATTCCATTTTTTTAACTTTCTAGTTATTGTCATTTACAAATTGACATCTTTTGCTTCCCTATTTTCAGTCTTGTAGGTTTATTTTATTTTTGATGCACACACACATGATGAAATAAAAGAGCTCAACAGAAGATTTCAAAGAGCAACTCAAGAAGACAAAGTGAAGTATAATGAAATACTCAAAGACTTAGAATTAGAAAACCAACAAGAAGAACATACTTGACATTTCTCAAGCTGAAAAAACAGAAGAAAAAATTCAAGCCTTAAATTGAAATACTGAAGGATTCTGTAGGCAAAATAGTGGACAATGTAGGAAGCATCAAAAGAAGGTAGAAGGAATAAAAAGTCACTGTACCAAAAACAATTGGTCGACATTCAACCATTTCAAGAGGTAGCATATGATCAAGAACCAATGGTACTGAAGGAAGAAGTCCAAGCTGCACTGAAGGAAGTGGTGAAAAACAAGGGTCCAGGAATTGATGGAATGCCCATGGAGATATTCCAACAAACAGATGCAGCACTGGAAGCACTTACTCATTTATGCCAAGAAATTTCGAAGACAGCTATCTGGCCAACTGACTAGAACATAGTGATATTTGGGCCCATTCCAAAGAAAAGTGTTCGAATGGAATGTGGAAAGTAAAGAACAATATCATTAATATTACAAGCAAGTAAAATTTTGCTGAAGATAATTCAAAAACCATTGCAGCAGTAAATTGACAGAGAACTTCTAGAAATGCAAACTGGATTAGGAAGAGGACATGGAATGAAAGATATCATTGTTGTCAGATGAATCTTAGCTGAAAGTAAAGAATGACAGAAAGATGTTTACTTATGTTTTATTGACTATGCAAAGGCATTTGACTGTGTTGATCATGACAAATTATGGATAACATTGCAAATAATGGGTATTCCAGAACACTTAATTGTGCTCATGAGGAACTTGTGCATAGACCAGGAGGCTGTTGGTCAAACAGAACAAGGGGGGTACTGCATGGTTTAAAATCAGTATGGGTGCACATCACGGTTGTATCCTTTCACCACACTTATTCAATCTCTGTACTCAGCAAACTGTCTGAGAAGCTGGACTATAGGATGAATATGGCATCAGGATTGGAGGAAAATTCATTAACTACTTGCAATATGCAGATGACACAACCTTGCTTGCTGAAAGTGAAGAAGACCTGAAGCATTTATTGATGAAGCTCAAAAACTACAGTTGTCAGTATGGATTATACCTCAACATAAAACAAAAATTCTCACAACTGGACCAATAAGCAACATCACAGGAAATGGAGAAAAGACTGAAGTTTTCCAAGATTTTATTTTACTTGGAACCACAATCAACACCCATGGAAATGGGAGTGGAAAAATCAGACTGGACAAATCTGCTGCAAAAAATCTCTTTCAAGTGTTGGGGAGTCAAGATGTCACTTTGAAGACTAAGGCTCTTCAACCCAACTGATATTTTCAGTTGCCTCATATGCATGTGAAAACTTGACAATGAATAAGTAAGATCAAGGTAGAATTGATGCCTTTGAAATATGGTATTGGGGAAGAATGCTGAAAATGCCACAGACTGCCAGAAGAATGAACAGATCTGTCCAGGAAGAAGTGAAGCTGGAATCCTCCTTCAAAGGGAGAATGGCCAGACTTCAGCTCACCTACTTTGATCATGTAGTCAGAAGAGACCATTCTCTGACCCTGGTAAACTGGAGGGTTAGAGAAAAAAGAGGAAGAGCCTTAATGAGATGGATTAACACAGTGGCTGCCGCAATGGGTTCAAGCATTGCAAGGATAGTGAAGATGGCACAGAACCAGGCAATGCTTTCTTCTGTTGTACATCAAGTTGCTATACGAGTCAGAATCCACTCAACAGCTGCAGTGTAGTAAATTACTTAGTGTGGCTCTTCTACCCATAAGTCTTTGTAAACTCCAAGGTGGGATTTTCTATGAGCATCTGAGGAGCTCCTGATTGCTGAAGTTGTCCACCTGGAGTATTTCTGTTGGGAGAGGCACAAAACAATATTCTGGGAGGTTCCCACTCTCTCTCAGGTGCTTAGAGTTCTGATGCTGTGATTGGCTAGTTTGACCATCCTCCAGGCTCAAAAGGAGGCCTCCTGGAGGCAGAACTCTCTCAGACTGCTGGTCGAGGAAGACGTGCCCCTGAAAGAGACACAGGGTCCTGAGACACGCGTTGCTGGGAAAGAGACGCAAGAGACACGCATTGGCTGAGTGAGACACCAAGGGACACACACTGCTGGGAGAGAGACTGTGAGAGACTGTTGGCTGAGGGATGGTGGGCTGGGAGAGAGACTGAGTGTTCTTCCTGAACTTGAATTGTAGTCTGGTGCTTCCCTAATAAACCTCATAATCTGTGAGTTCTGTGTGGCCACTGCAGCAAATTATCGAACCCAGGAGAGAGGTGGTGGTGCTTTGGGAGGAACGGTTGGAGAAAGGGCTGGAGGAGGCAGCATATCTGGCCTTGTAGGAATAGGCCTTGGGTTACTGCTGGTAATCCTGTCTTCCTCTTGTAGGGTTAGAGGAGGTTGGAAGATGTGGCCTCCTTGCTGTTTTTGCAACAGCACTTAACAAAATATCTGGGTTAACTTCTAGGTTATGTTTTCACGTTTTAGTTTCTGGTTGTTGTCTGCCATTGTCGGTACTCTGTCCAAAAGACTTCCTTTAGCATTTCATATGAGGTTCATCTGTTTTTTGCAAATTCAAATTCCCTTAACTTTCTATTTATCTGAGAATGTCCTAATTTCACCATCATGTTTGAGGGACAATTTTTCTCTATATATAATTCTTGATTGGCATTTTTTTTCTTTTAGGGTTTTTTTTTATATATCTTCCCTTTCTTCTTGTCAGCATGGTTTCTCCTGAGATATCAGAGCTTAATCTTTTCGGTTCTCCTATGTAAGTGACTTTTCATTTTTCCCAAGCTGCTTACAGGATTCTTTCTTTGTCTTCGTCTTTGGAAAGTTAGATTATGATATGTTTTGGTGATTTCTTTTGGGGGTCTATCCTATTTGAGGTTTGTTGAGATTCTTGAATGCATATCTTCTCGTCTTTCATGATATTAGCAAGTTTTCTTCCAAAAAATCTTTGACAATTTACTTGGTGCTTTTTTCCTTGTGTCTCATCCTGTTCTTGATTTCTCATCACATGTAACTTATTCCTTTAGATGGTATCCCACATAATTCTTAGGCTTTCTTCACTTATTTTTTGTTATTTTTTTCTGATTGTTTCTCCAACAAATTAGTATTAAGAGATTTGTCTTCAATCTCTCTAATTCCATGTTCCATTGATTCCTTTATATTCCTTTGTCCATTTAATGCATTTCATTGCAATTGATTTCTGAAATTTTAGTATTAATATTCTGGATTTCAAGGAATGCCTAAGACATTAGACTGCTAACCAGAAGGTTGGTGGTTCAAACCCTCCAGCCATTCTGCTGAAGGAAGACAGGAGAATCTACTTCTGTAAAGGCTTACTGCCTTGGAAACCCATGCGGTGGGGGGTGGGGGTCATTGTGCGTCAGAATCAACTGGATGGCAGTGGGTTTGTTTTTTTAATCGGCATTTCTGTTTGCTATTTTTTTTTTTTTATGGTTTCTAATTTTCCATTTGTTTTGTCAGTTTGTTCTTGCTTTTTTTTTTTTTTTTAATTCTTCTAGTGTTTTGTCTGTGTTTTCCTTGATTTTATCTGTGGTTCCCTCAAACTTTTTCTCAGTC